>NW_004955479.1:804873-813744 GCF_000276665.1 Chinchilla lanigera | reverse complement strand
TGTTGGACCTTATTGAAAGCTTTTTCTGCATCTATTGAGATGATCATGTGGTTTTGGTCTTTGGCTCCTTTGATATGGCATATAACATTTATAGATTTGCGAATATTGAACCAACCCTGCATTCCTGTAATGAATCCGACTTGGTCGTGATGTATGATTTTCTTGATAATGTGCTGCATTCTATTTGCTAGTTTTACTTCTTCCTTTCCTATCCTTATTCCTTTTATTTCTCTCTCCTGTCTAATTGCTCCAGCTTTGTGTATTTATGTGTTATTATTTGATTTCTCCAAGATAACCATTCTTTCTAGAATAAGGTGGAAGCTTATGATTGTTTTAATTTGCATTTCTCTAATGATTAGAAATGATGAATACTTTATCTTGTATTTATTGGTCATTTCTATTTCTGAGCAGTGTCTACTCATTTCAGTTGCTCATGTTTTAATTGGGTCTTTCATTGTAGCAGTCTAATTTTTTGAGTTTTCAGTATATTTGAAATATTAGTCCTCTATTTGAGTTGTAGCAGGCAATAGTTCTCCCATTTGGTAGGTTGTCTCTTCAGTCTGTTGGATGTTTGCTTTCTGCACAGAAGCTTTTTAAATTTGATATGGTTCTGTCTGTTGATTCTTGATATTTCTTGTGAAATGGGGTCTAAGTTAGAAATTCCTTGCCTGTGGCTATGTTCTCAATTTTTAACTATTTTTTCTTACAGCAGACTAAATGTTTCAGTTTTAACATTTAGATCTGTCATCCATTTTGGTATTAGTGTACTACATGGTAAGAGATATGGTGTAGATTCAATAATCTACATGTGAGTAGCAAGTTTTTCCAGCACCTATTTTTAAAGGGACTATCTTTCCTCTAGTGTGTATTTTTGGACAATTTGTTAAAGATCAGATCACTCAATGTGCCTGAGACTGTGCAACATTTATTCTGTCCCTGTGATCCACATGTCTCTTTTTTGTGCCCGCACCACAGTTTTTATCAGTATAGTTTTGTAGTGTCATTTAAAGTCGAGAATTGTGATGCCTCCTTCACTTTTGTTGCTTAGAATTGCCTTTGTATTCTGGGTCCCTTGTTTTGTTAGAAATTTAACACTGTTTTCTATAGTTCTGTGAGGAGTACTGTTGACATTTTGATTGGATTGCAGTAAATCTGTATATCAGTTTTGGAAGCACTGGAAGCTTTGAAAATAGTGTCTCTGCCAATGTAGGAGCAGGAAATATTTTCTCACTTCCTGATGTCCTCTTTCATCTTTTTTTTTTTTTTTTCTGAGTACTGTTGTTTTTGTTGCAAGGTATTTTCCATCCACAGTTAGATTAATTCTCCACTAAATTTGTCTTAATGTTATTGTGAATGGTATTGCTTTTCTATTTTCTATGTCATTTAGTTCATTATTGCTGTAAAGACCAATGTTCAGTTTTGTGTGTTGATTATGCATCCTGTTACACTGTTGAATTTAATTATTAATTCTAGGAGTCTTTTAGTGGAATTTTTGGGTCTTCCATTAAGAGGATCGAGTCATCTCCAAGTGATGATAATTTTACTTATTTTCATATATATGTCCTCTTTATTTTTTCTCTTGCTTGATTGCTCTGTCTATTTTTTCTAGTACTGTCCTCTACTGAACAGTAGTGGTAATAGTGGGCATTATTGTCTTGCTTCTTATTTCAAAAGGAAAGGTTTCAGCATTTCCTTCAATAATAGTTTGGCCATTTGTCATACTTTTTTCCAAATTGGGATAAACTCTTTCTCTACTTATACTGTGCAGGGTTTCTTTCTTTAAATCAAGAATGGATGTTGTATTTTGTCAAATATTCGTTGTGTCTATTGAAATAATCATATGATTTTTGTCCTTGCTCTGGTTTATGTGATGTATTACATTTATTGATAGATTGATTGATATATTTCTGTATTTTGAATTATCCCTGCATCCGTGAAATAAAGCCTTTTTGATCATAATTTATGATCTTTTAGGTGATTTATTGCATTCTGTTTGTTAGTATCTTGTTGAGAATTTTTGTGCCCATGTCCACTAAAGATATTGGCTAGTAGTTCTCTTATATAGTTGGGTCCTTCTCTGGTTTTGGAACCAAGATACTGCTAACCTTCCAGGAATGACTTTGGGACTATTCCTTCATTTTCAATTTTATTAAACAGTTTAAAAAGTATTGGCATTAGGACTTCCCTAAAGTCCTATCTGAATTCAATGGTGAATCCATCAGAAATTGAGCTTTTCATAATTGGTACTTTTTTTATTTGTTCTTCAATTGAATTGCCTGTTATTGTATTATGCAGGATTATTGTATCTTCTTGGTTCAGTTTTGGTAATTCACAAGTATCTAATGATCTACATATTTCCTTCAGATTCTGCAGTTTATTGGATTATAAGTTTACAAAGTGTTCACTAATAATCTGTATTTGACTGGTGTCTTTTATGCTTTAACCATTTTAATTTCTAATTGCTTTGTTTTGTGTCTTTCCTCTCCTTTCTCTGACATGATAGGCTAAAGGTTTTTCTATTTGTTTATTGTTTTAAAGGTCCACCTCTTCGATACATCTATTCTGACTAGTTTTTGAGTCAATTTCATTAATTCTTGTCTGATCTTTAAAATTTCTTTCCTGATAGTAGATTTGGATTTGTATGTGGTCTATTTTGGATGACATCTGATATGATAGTGATAATGTATATTCTGTGGTTGTTGGGTGAAACAGTCTATGTTATTTATTAAGTCCGTTGGTTCACAGGCTTACTTCAACTCCAGTACTATTTATTTCATGAAGTTCATTGAATGTGTGATTGGTTCATATTTGTTCATGGTTACTTCTTCCTGTTAAATTTCTCCTTTCCCCAACATATATTGACCTCCTTTGCCTCTTTTGATCAATTCTGGCTTGAATTTCATTGTCTGAAAATAGAATGGCTATTCTTGCTTGTTTACAGGTTCCATTTCATGTGATATTATTTTCTTTTCTTAGATTTTTAGTCTGTGAATTTATTTTTGCACTGATTATATTTTTTATGCACCATTGGATTTTGTTTCTTTATCCAATTTGCCAATCCATGTCTTTTGATAGGAGAATTGTGACCATTAATATTAATGATTAACGTTACTGAAATTACTGACATTGTTATCACATTGTTCTTTTGGTGATTTCCTTTCCCCACTTCTCTGTAGCTGCTCGCTCTGCTGTGCGTTCACTCTATGGCACGTTTTGGGATCGCTGTGGAGTCTAAACACTGGATGATCTGAAGGTGATCGTGGTGACTGACTCACACTGCAGAGTTCCAAGTGGCAGAAATTAGCTCTTCTCTTTGAGACAGTTCAGCCAACTAAGCCCTCACAACTGACCCCAAATCCTCCAGTATATCCTCAAAGAGTCATCTGCATCAGTAAGATGAGGCTGTCAAGGGAAACTCATAAACCTATTCATTACATTTTACTATTTCTCAAAATTTAACATTCCTATCAAATACTTAGACTATGTATTTTCAAAATTAAAGCACATAGCTATTTTAATATGTGATCTAATATTAATGTAGTGTTTCTACATTATTAAAATTGAATCTGAAAAGAAGGTATTGTATATAATCCCTGATGTGTGGAGGTTTCCAATAACGAGAGGACAAAAGAATATTTTGACTAATATCTTGTTTCTCAAAACGGTAATAAAATGGCAAAGAATTGCCAATTCAACTGCAATACTGAAAATTAAAGGTATAGGACTCCATATATACTTACTAAGATTCCTCTATACAGTTTTCAGCTGGGCACATTTTTCATAAAATTATTTTAATTATAGTTTACAGTTTTTAGTAATAAGTTATTCATACATCTTCAAATCACAAACAATTCGCTATGCATGAAGAAGAACAGGATCTGTTAAAAAAAATGTGGGAATAACGTTGGTTAGCCTGCTATGTGACAATACGTGCACTTTAATAAATTGTTTTTGAAAAGAAGACTGTACTTTTATTGCCTTAAAGAAAAAATAATTGAGAGTTTTTGAAATGATTTTAGTTTAAATACTTAGTAGTCTACTTTGTATATATTGTTTTTGGATAAATGAATTAATTTGATGGAAAAAACAGAAATTTACCCTGCATAGTAAGAATATAGTAAGAAACATATTCAAAGATTTTAATGAGGAATATTATTACCTGTAGTGTCATTATTATTCAATTTAAACAAAAAAATAGATTTGGCCCAATAATAGCACTTCTTTGTTTTATTGAGGGACTTTTAAAGAAGAAGAAAATCCAACACAAGGCATCATTTTCACTTAATGATGTTGAGAAAGACTGTACTGCTTTTCGTGGAGAAGAGGAAGAGGATAAAGACCAGCACAAAAGGGCTGTCAGGATGGTGAATTCCCTGAATGCCCATTTCCTATTCACAGAATTCTGAAAATCAATAAATTGCTATTTCCCAGAGAAGATCTTTGATAGGAAGGCATTGAGTCTGTCATAGGCTTGTTGTTAACAGGAGTTAATCATACATCACCTGCAGCCATCAGGGGAGGATAGTCAGGTCTTGAAACCACTGTGTCTCTCCTAAAGGTGATGATATGAGCAAACAGGTGACCGCTGGAAACACTCTGTGCAATCTCTAATAAATCTGCTTCTGTAATGTGCTCTTCCCTTTTATTTCCTTCTCTTCCTTTTTCTTTCTTTTACTGATAAAATGTAAAAACATAAAGGAGATAAGTTAGATTAAAATATGATTTCTCCCTGAATCATGAAAACTTACACCTACTGTTTAAGGATTTACTGAAGACATAGATATAGCAGAAGACCAACAAGCCTGAATTAACTTGCCACGGTAAATTTTCCAAGTGAAGGGCAAGACTACTAGGATATGGAGCCCATGGAAGGCTCATTTTACGTCATGTTCTGACATTCCTTGATAAACTTCAGTAGCACAGAAGTTATAATGACATCGCTTAGATAAGGAATAAATGTCTGTCTCCTGTCAGGCCAGTGACTTTCTTGGAAGTTCTTTTCTTCATTTACATTTGATCTCAAATCCTACTATTTTGCATTTAACTCCATTAAAGATATTTATCTCCTACTCCAATTATCATGTGATCAAATTCCCCAAGGGAACACTTCTTCTGTGTCTGTACTTCCTTTGAAGTCTCCGAAGAGGAAATGGCAGAAGAAAATTCATCTATGAGACTGAATTAAAATATGAATATAACTGTATAAGCAAAACTAGACAAAAGCTAAAAGAAAGGTAAAGATAACAAAATGATAAATATCTGTATTTTCTGATGAGCTTTGTTTCTAACAACATCAAGTGCTAAACTTTCAAGATATTAGATTTTACATTAGAGAAAAATGGCAAGTCCTTTAAAATAGATTGCTCATCACATTATGAAAAATGAAATGCTGGCATATGCATCATAAAGTTGTGCATTCTAGTATTAAATGTTGGATGTGTGTTCAGAAGGAAAGAAGGAAAGAAAATGTTAAATGGTACAAAGATTGCATTTTTTCATAGAAGATGCATAAAAAGCATGGTATTATTAAAATATTCAAGCACACATCAATTTCCTAGAGTCTGAGATAATGTAGTTTTACAGTAAATCTTCATCCTTGTCTACTTTATTTAATTTGTCTTAAATTTAAACCCTGAATTTATGGCCACACAATTGACAAGTCTCATTGCCATGCAAACAGGTGACTGCTGGAAACACTCTCTTTGTGCAATCTCTAATAAATCTGCTTCTGTAATGTCCTTTTCCTTTTTATTTCCTTCCTTTTTCAGGCTAGCTAAAAAAACCGTGATAATGCTAAAGAGCAAATGCAAAAGTCATAGTTATGGAAATTAATCATCTAGTGAGTAACAGTGAATACATGGAAAATACCAAAGCTTCAGGAATATCAAAAATAAAAATTCAGGGAAAAAATCACTTTCCTTCTGAGTAGAATTAAGTTTGCTAACATGATCAGAGATGCAAAATTAATCAGTAAAAGCACCCTTTGTTATTTCCCACCTGGGGCTTACAAACAGCTGACAGAAACCAGAGTGACCATAAGTGGCTCTTTTTGATGTTAAAAGAATCTGAATATATCAATATGTAATACAACAACCATTGTTAATTTCTCATCACCTTGTCTGAAATTCTATATTGTTTGTATTGTTTCTGTGTTATTTTATAAATGTATGTGTGTTTGTTAATATGTTTTTATTCTTTTATCTTTAAAGTAAAAAAAGTAAAACTCTCGTCCTCCCTTTAAAAAAAAAAGAATCTGTCTTTCTGACCTTTCCGAGATAACAGAGGTTCATTGTTATGTCATTCTGCACTAGAATTAGAAAATACATTAACTTCTGGGCATATTAATATTATTTTCATATTTTATTTTCAGATGGTTAATTAAATAAATTCACATTTGTTGGTTAAATGTGACTAACCACACTGAAATAACTGGAAACCAATTTCTAAATAAATGTTGATATTTTAGGCAATCCACATTGTAATCATTTATACTTCCCATCTCTTTTTTGTCTCCCGTGTTGTACATTAAAAGATAATAGAAAAATGGAGTAGAAAGTGAATGCAATCGGTGTAAGAAGCTGGTAAGAGATGGTCTTCAGATGTAGTACAAAAAAGCTGTAGTCAGAGGGTGAGTTTTAGTTGGTGAAATTGTAAACTTGCTTAGACATTAAAACACATATAACTTATCAAGATTACTAATGTAAAATAAAATTCATGAAAGCAGTTAAACTTTTACTAAAAGTCAGATGAAAGCAATGGACAACTGCATCTGGACCAGTGAAAGAAGAAAAAAGGAAATCAAGGCAGGTGATTAAATATCTGGGTGGGAGAGGAATAAGGATGCATCGAGGAATGCAAAGTCAGGCAGGCAAGTAGAATCCTTGCATAGATTCTAGAAGGAGATATTTATGTCAAACATGGCAGCCCAGCTACCATGGCTTTGCACACTATATTCTAAGGTTATAGCATTCCAAGAAAATAAATGTTCAATTTTTGTATTTCAGCTATTTCAGATATTCCTGCTTAAGAATATTTACTTTCAAATTATAAATTTCTCAAACAAATGCAATCAAAATTCTAAATACCATCTACTAGTCTACGAAAAAGATAAAAATATACCAACAAAGAGAGCTCTCAGTTATCAAACACATAGTACAATGAATTAGTTCAGAAAAGGTGTTTGTTAAATGGCTCACCAAAGTCTAACAAAAAATGTAAAATTTGCCTAGACAATTATAATGTATCCTTTGTAATTTTCTATAATCCTCACACAAAGTTTTCCATGTGAATTGCCTGAAAACTGTAAAAGCAATAGTAATGAAAACTTCATATTGATATCCCCCTTACTAAATGCTATGTACAAGTATATTACCTTGATGTTTGATTTAAGAAGAGAGCTTACATGAAAGCTATGATGGTTAACTTTTTACACCCTAATGGAAAGAAAGGATGATAATTTACAACAATCCATGATGCAAGAGAAACCTGAGGCCATAATTTCTATGGACGATATTATCCATTTCAATTACAACTTATTTCTTTGCTGTATTTACCCATGTTGCTCCCCATGATTCTGGCAAGAAAACAAGCAAAAATGATATAATGAATCCAGTCTCATTATGAATTTGCTCATGACTTTATTATTTACATATCCCTGACTATTTCACACTTGGCTGCTAAGAAATGATAAATACACCCAATATAGGAGAAAGGATTTTGTGAGTTATAGGGTTCGGCAGCATGCATAAACACAGAGGTGGTTTAACCTATCAGCAGACTAACTCAGTACATATAACCCATCCTTTACATTAAGATTCTTATCCTCAAGTATTTCAGCTTTTCAGTTGTGTACATTTTAAATGTAGTTTGCCACTCAGATCTATTTTTCCTTACTCACTTTTTTGCTGCCATAAAAACAGCTCTTCTGTGATTACATTCTTTGCTGTTCTTGGCCTTCTGAATGCACATTACCCAGATATGATAATAGTGAATCAGACACTAGAGTTCTTTTGTTTGTTTGTTTTTTTGTATTTTTCCGGTACAGAGAATCAAACTCACTACCTCTCGCTTGCCAGCCAGGCCCTGTGGCACTGAGCTAAATCCCCAGCTCCTAGAGTTCTTAATCTTCTGTTTCAACTAAATCACTCACAGAGGAGTTTATATATTTTTCTTTTGTGACGTATGTATAAAAATTTTCTAAAGTAATGTTGGAAAACATAAGTTTTCTTCCATATTTTAACCAACATCCTTTTTTAAACAAATAAATTCAATCTAATCTGTTCATAAAACAAAAGGACAAAATAAAATGTCTCTTGAAGCCAGATAACTAAGGTGAATGTTTGTGAGGTTGGCAGCATCTAAGAATCAAAATGAATCATATGGTTCGTGTCATTTTAGAGGTCGCTTTTCTGTAGCTCTTGTGTTTCTTGTTTTAGCATTAGATTCATTTTATCCTAACAGATACAAAGCAAATTTCCTTCCTTAAACCAGGAGGTGCAAAAGTAAGAGACATCTCATATTTCTTTAAGGTTAATGCTTAGAGAAACACTTTTTCCTGAGGAAATTTTTGCTAAAAGGAGGGGTCTGACCACAAGCTCATTCTTCAGCAAATGCAGTGTTCAGACATTTAGGGTAATGTCAGTAGTACTCTGAGATGATACTTTCTACTTCACTTTACTTTCCTATATTTTCCTTTCTCCTCTTTCTATCTCTTCTCTCTCCCTCCCTTTCTCTTTTGTTGTTTCTTTCCTTACTTTTCTTCTCCAATCTTTTTCTTTCAATCTTTCTTTGGTATTTTCTTTCCCTCTCTTCCCCCTGCTCCTGTCCTTTCCCCTCTTTTCATCTTTCCCCTCTCTTTCTTTTTTTCTCTTT
>NW_004955479.1:759106-804708 GCF_000276665.1 Chinchilla lanigera | reverse complement strand
TTCTCTCTTTCCATCTTTCCTTCCTTTCACCCGAACAGGCCTTGATGAATCTCAGTTTTGTAGGCTTCTGCCCCATGTGTACTTCCACTATAAAACCAATCCAGATGAAGTACTCTGATTTTGACTTGTATTTCTTTAAATTTCTCAAATGAAATAATTCAAGTCCACATTACTATTTCTTTAAATTTCAGCTTTCATTTATAGCATTATCTGGAAAATTAATTCCTATAAATAATAATGTAGAGTATAATTTGTACATGTACTATGTAAATACATTCTTTTTTGTACTTTAGTATGTATTTTCTCTACCTCTTTTTTTGCTTTGTGCCTTAACACTAAGGATACATTAGTTGTATGCACACACACATATACATATATATATGATACACATGAATTAACAATGTATAATCTCATAAGAATGTAGTTTGATATGGAAAATCTTTTGCAAGTTACAAATTTCAGGTAATAGTAATAAATACTTAAAATCAAACTTGTACTGAGTCATAAATCCTGATGAAAATCTAGCCAATTTAGGAATGATGCCCCCAAAAAATAAAATACTAGTTTCAGGCCAAAAGCTAGGTACTTAACTTATTTTGTTCTTATTATTAGCTTAATTACAAATGTCTGTATATGTCCTTCAAGCAGGATAAGAAACCTTTCAAATAGTGTCAGATTCCAGAGTCTTCCTATTAACCCAGCTTCCTAAATATACTTATTTCTTCTAGTTATAATTCTACTTATGAAATTGTAATTATATTTTCTTCTTTGTCTTTTTTTTTTTTTTTTCACTACTGGGAATCAAACTCAGTGCCTCTTGCTTGCCAGGCAGGCGCTGTGCCACTGAGGTACATCTCCCACCCTGGTTTGTCTTTATGCCAGCATTTTAAGGAGCACAAGACTGAAAAGGAGCTAAAAGGGAAACATCGGAGAGAGAAACATAGAGAAGGAAATGGTAATTGGTGGGTCATAAGAATAAAATTTACATGAACCATACAAAAAGTGTGGATATTGTATAGCATTCATGACATTACTCAGTAATACTTATGAACATATCATGCAATTATGTAAAATCATGAAACCTCTAAGAATACATAACAACCTATTCTCCAAAAGGAAATTCTAACTTATACAAATTAAAGTTCTTTTTAATACAAGATAATAAAGAATAAAAAGGAAAACTATTTTCCTTATGTTCATGAAGTCTCTGTTACAAAGAATTCCCTACATCTGAAAACACCTTCCTCTGCCCTTTCCTCCCCTTACGTTGCAGCACAGCGACATGCTGGGCAGTCAGGTACACTTCAAACACTGAAGAGTGTATGGAGGCAAAATTTTAAAATGTTATCGAAAGCTAACATATTAAAAGAAAAAAGCAAACAGATCCTGGTGTGAATTACATTGGGCTAATTGACACAGAGCCCAATTGTACTCAAGCCTATGGGATGAAAGCTGAAATTTTATTTTGGACTGGCGGAGCCCAGCACTTCTTAGTTTACATAGAAAATGGTCCTCCCACCTGTTTCCCATTACACTATGTCTCAGAGCTGACACCTATGTTCACAGGTGTCAGTTTACCATTTCTAATCTTTTCCCCCCAGGTTTTTATTTTTCTTATCACCCACATTTCCAGACTCCACAGAGAAATTAAATGAAATGGGTTTCCCAATTAGGCATACAGATCTTTGTTTAAAGATATAAAATGTATTTTGGTTTTAATATATAAAATGTTCTCATAGTTCATTTTACATTCCCAGTTTGCTGAATATTTGCTTCTTAATGGCCCATTTAGTTATTCAACAGAAATTCTGCTGAATCTTCTTTGCTCATATTCTATTATAGCTATTTGCACATTTAGATAGATCCATCTTTATTTCCTCATCTCTGACTCTTGTGATGTATGTACTCTGCTAAAATCAATCCTGTGAGACTCCATTAAGGCAACTGCTTGTAAGCTTTAATGCACTAACAACAGCATACTATGATTCAAATAATTTCCATTTTCAATATTGAAATTTCTTCTTGATTTTAGGTGTCCTATTTGTAAATAAAAGTACTTAAAGCACAATAACAGCTCACTATCCATAAAAAGATTACAAAATACATACTGGAGTTTTTCACACCACATCTATGGTTTTCACAATAATGAAACACTTAATAATTTCTCTACATTTAAAAATAAATTAATTAGCAGAATGTAGTAGTGCATGACTGTAATCTCAGCATTCTTGGAGGCTGAGGCATGAGGATCTCAGATTTGAGCACAACTTTGGAATTTAGTGACTCATTGAAGCCCTGTCTTAAAAATCAAAAGTGAAAAAGGACTAGGAGCGTCAGTATACAGACTCCAAGTTCAGTCACCAGTACTGTAAAAATATTACTACTCTTCACTTAAAATATATTTCACCAGTAAATATAAACATAAATTTGATAAGGTTGGACATGCTAGTACCTTAGTAATAAAGTTTCAGAGCACACTGATATGTAGGAATATTAGTATGTAGTATGAGCTACTTGAAATGACCATCCAAAACCAAAGTAATATAAATAACTTCTCAATGAATAAAAGTAATGAGAACAATTGTTTCCAAGAAAGCATTACAGAACCCAAAATTATTAAATTGGACTGGCTCAGTTTTGTACTGACTTTTAATAGACCCAGAAAACAGTGCTTTAAAAATATTCTACATTTCAAAACATATTAAATAAAATAAAAAGTTTTACTCATAAATATCTATAATCTCTGTATTGAAGTAAATTTTTGAAAAATTCCCGCTGTGATAAGTTGCCTCCCACTTTAGAAACTATACAAATACAGTAATACTAGCATGGGAAAGTGGAGGAAGAAGCAGTAGATAGAGCCACATTCATGTTGTTTACAATAAAGTCTTCCTGCGATTGTTTTAGAGAGAACTCTGTCCACTGGGGAACTTGCAGGGCCAACACTTTATCAGAGTGTGTTGTGTGTATCCACTCCCCATACTGGAGGGAACAAGGACAGGAATCAGGACAAGGCTGGGCCCCAGTGGAGGGACTAATGAAAGCAGATCTGAAACTGCAAATATGAGATTCTGTGAAGGTTGGCTTTTAATGGTGCATTAAATATTTCTTTCAATCTTTGTGAATGAGACAGAATAGAAAGTTGATTTTCCACTTAGAATATTACATCTCAGAGTAAGGGAAGTATCGACAATGATAATGCAGTGCACACTTCTCCAAAAGTGAGAAAAATGATTTTAAAAGTTTACATCACAAAGAAATGATAAACATTTTAAGAAATAGATATGTTTATCCTGAAATTCTGGTTTAGATCTAAATGTCACCTGAAAATCTTACAGATCCAGAGTAGGAGCTTGTGGATGAATATTGGATCACACAGATGCCATCCTCAGGGGCCTCATTCATTGATGAGTTTGAGGCTGAATGTGCAGTTAGAAGGTCGGGCCCATTTGGAGCAGGTGCATCCTTGATGGCATGCCTTTGTAGGGTGGATCTCTCTCTCTTTCTGGCTCTTCCTTGCTTTCCTTCTGTGAACTGGCAATGGTAAGTTAAACAGCATTCCTCTGGCATGCCTTTCTGTCATGCTGTTTCTGCCTGAGAACCAGCTGACCACAGAGTGAAACCTCTGAAACTAAAAGTTAAAATAAACTTGTTTTCTTTTCATTCTGACATTAGGTATTTTCTTGCTGCAATGGAAAAGCTGTCTGCTACACCAAATTTGAAAGATGCACAATGGATATCAAAGCATCATATGGTAACCCACCAGTCTGTACAATTGGTATATGTCAAAAAACTATGTATTTCAAATGGCAAATAAATACACTAGAAAATGTTCAACATTATTAGCCATTTGAGAAATGCAAATTAAAACAACACTGAGATTTCATCTCACCCCACTAAGAATGGCTAGCATTAAGAAATCAACCAATAACAAATGCTGGCGAGGCTGTGGAGAAATAGGAACTCTTCTGCACTGCTGGTGGGAATGCAGACTAGTGAAACCACTGTGGAAATCAGTTTGGAGATTCCTCAGCAAACTAAGTCTAGAGGTCCCATTCAACCCACCTCTTCCCCTTCTGGGTATTTTCCAAGAAGAGCTGAAAACATATTATCACAGTGATATATGTGCACTCATGTTTATAGCAGCATAACCTATAATAGCTAAATCATAGAAGCAACGCAAATGTCCATCCACTGAGGATTGGATAAAAAAATTGTGGTACTTTTACAATGGAACATTAATCAGCTCTAAAGAAAGATAAACTCGAGGCTTTTATAAGTAAATGGTCACAACTAGAGACCATACTCTTAAGTGAAATAGATCAGTCCCGCATGTGTAAGCAGCATATTGTCTCACTAGTGTAGAAACCTGAAAGAGTGAATAAAAATTAGGAGATATGATAGATATTGTGAAACAAAAGGAAACTGCTCAAAAATGAAGAACTGGAATGAGGGAAAAGAGGAAAGAAAGAAGGGGAAATTATGTATATAAGTATATACAGGAAAGCTAACATAGTTGTACTACTGACCTCTGTTGCGTTATTGAAAGGAAGTTAATGATTCATTATTTGATCAACCTCCCATGTCTATATTTGTTTTCCTGAGTAACCACTTTGAAGGTATCAATACGTAATACAACAACCATTGTTAATTTCCTATCACCTTGTCTGAAATTCAGTATTGCTTTTACTGTTTTGTGTTATTTTGTAAATGTATGTGGGTTTGTTAATATGTTTTCATTCTTTTATTTTTAAAATTAAAAATACCTATGTATTTATTCATATTCAGAATAATGATTCTGGTATATGTATTAGATATGACATGTCATTTTAACTTACTATATGTTTGTAAGTATGTGTGAATCATGCTTCATGTTATTCATTAACCAGCTATTGTTGTGACTTAAGTTCAAGGTTAGACTGACAGGCACACACTTGGTTTTTAATACATAAATTTGCAGATCTGGCAATTGCAAATAAAGGTGCCTGGTTAAGTATGAATTTTTGATTAACATCAAATAATTTCTAATCATAATATATTGTTAATATTCTATGTCCAATATTTTTGTATATTTCAGTATTGAAAGAAATTCATTCTTTATAATCATTATCTGAAACTATAATTTGATACTCATTAATGTATTTGACAACCTTGTAACCCACATTTGTAAACTGTGGAACTTAGTGAGTTAAAGTATGAGAGCCAGAAATATTCTATGACCAGAAATATTAATAAATATTTTAAAAGGACACGTTACATGTTGAGTATCTTGGGCAAAGAATGTTTGTGAAAAACACACACCACTGGAGGGCTGAGGGTATTACCTAATTCAGAGAAGAGGTAACAGAGGCTTGCATCAGGAAAAAAGAAGAGAAGCTGGAGAAGCATATGGGATTGTAGGATAAAAGTGGTAAAGTCAACAGGGGAGCCTATTTGTGTAAAGGGAGCTGAAGTTTTGGGTGTTCATGTAACGAAGCTTCTCTCTGGAGAAACTAGGAAGCCTCTAACTAGTTCTATATCATTCTAGCTTCCCTATGATATGTTTTCATACAATAACTGACTATATATATATATATATATATATATATATATATATATATATATATATTTGTTTGTTTGTTTTTTGGTTTTTCTCCAGTACTGGGAACCGAACTCACGACCTTGCGCTTGCCAGGCAGGCGCTTTGCTGCTGAGCTAAATCCCCAGCTCCTGACAATATATTTTCAATAAGTGATCTTGTTACTTCCGTGCTTGCATCTTTCAGTGGCTCCCAATTTCTATGAAGACACACAGCGATCATCCTCATCTGAGTCCTGCCTCACCCTCCCGCTTCATCTCTGATCCTTCTTCGCCTTGGCATCCCCAGCCCTCCAGACACACTGGGTCCATGTCTGTTGGAGTCCTACTGATTTCTCTGTGAGAGGGCTCTGGATCTGTAATTCCCTGTACTCACATCCATCCTTTTAGTTTTGTGTTAATGTCAATTAACATCACAGGGCTTTCTTGACTTCCCTCAATCTGCTAACTCCTTCTACTAAACAGCATTAGAAAACCAGGTACCTCTTCCATGTACCACTTGTTAAAGGTGAATTGTTTATTTTTGTTTAAAACATCTTATTATAGGAAATATTAGAAAACAGAGATGAAAAGTGTTGAAGCCTCATGTACCCATCACCCAGACCAGTCTGAAAGTCAGTATCCTCTAAAAATTGCTTTGCCAAAATCCAACCCTGCAAGGCAATGGTATTAGGGGATGGGTCCCAGAGGAGGCCATTAGATCATGAGGGCCGAGTGAAGGAGATGAGGTCCTTTTGGAAGCAGGCTATGGGAATGCTTGCACCTTTTTTATCCTATGAGGACATGCTGAAGAGATGCCTGCCCATGAGTCAGTTTGTCCCCCTTCCAAACATCAACTCTGCGTCCAACTTGATTTTGTTTCTAGCAAATGAAGAATGAATTTCTTTTATCTATGAGCTACAGAGTTCATCATACTTGTATTTTATATTAGCTGCCTGAGCAGACTGAAGCAACATCTAACAAGTAGAAATTCACGGCCATGTCATTTCATTACCTTCACATATATGATAGATATATGTCATAGCTGAAACTTCAAATGTGTTTGTGACAGTACTTGGATTACTTGATTCATATCAGCCTCTCCCTTAGTGGACTGTAAACTTCAAGAGGATGGGCCATGTGTCTTTACTTCCCAATGTATTACATCACCTAATAATGTTCTACACACTCAGCAGTTCTTTTCTGGCCTCTGAATAGATATTTCTTGACTCTTTTTATTTTAAAATTTTTTTTAAATTTTATTTTATCCTATTTAGGATTTTTATTTGTTATATTTCTATTTTATTTGTTATATTTCAAATAACATTTTTATTTGTTATATTTCTATTTCTAAATATATTTAACACCCAGAGCAAGAAAGACTTTGACAAGGTTAGTTAGGGTTAGTTAGTCCTTCAAAGGGTTTATTTGCATGATGGGCTCATTTACAGATTCAACTGTAGTTTAAAAATTTCCCTCACAAAAAGTGCACATTAGATCATTTGGTGCAGCAGCATCTGAAATGCAATGAGATCTCCAGAAGATATGAAAATAGTGTCCCCCAAACCTGAAATAATACACAAAATGTATGGAATATATATTAAAACAAAACAATTTGAACAACAAGAAATATAATAAGAAAATATCACACACATTTTTAAAATTTACTTCCTGATTTCTAATAGAGACCATGATTTGTGAAAGCTCTTCTAGAAAGATGTTTCACTAAGTGGTCTTCATTAAAACATAAAACTCCACTGTTCATGGTTTCCTTGCCTACAACAGACGTCTTGCTTAGTAGACATTCATTAAATGTTTGTCAAATTACCAGATAAATTAATGAGTTAACTGTAAATCCTAGCTGCTGCAAAAAATCATTTATAGCTTACGCTGCATTAATGGAATTACAAGGCAGGAACTCAAGCAAGGGGAGAAACAGGGTTTTTGGTCTTGATAAGCAGATCAAGATTAGCATAATGTCTAATTCTGAACCACATATTTGGAGTGAATGTATAATGCCAGATTATTCAGAAAAGTTTTCCAAAACAGCTATGACACTGAAAACCCAGTGAGAATAACAGAAGACATGACTGGACTGGAGAAGTCAAGTTGCCAATGGGCTGTGTTTAAATGTACGAAGAGCCATTTATGTGAAAGGTGGCACAGATTTACTCTGGGTAGCACAAATGAACAGATACAGACTATAAGACTAAAGGAAAAGTTTCATCTCAAAACAAAGAAAGGATGTGCTCCAGTAAGACCTATCCAAAAAAATGCCATAGATGTGTTGGAAACTATTTTTTTGTTTTTGTCTGCATTTGTTGTATCTTATGGAAATATACAGACATAGTAAGTAAACATTGACCAAAAGTATTCCAACAAAATTAAGAATTTCAGATATCTTATCAGATTAGAAAATTTTGGCTAAGGATTTAGCTCAGTGGCACAGCACCTGCCTGGAAAGTGCGAGGTCATGAGTTTGATTCCTAGTACCAGAAGAAGAAAAAAGAATAAAACAGATTAGAAAATTTTAACATATTTCCAAAACTTTACATTTTAAAGAGCATTTTATGGTACTAACATATGTGAAAAATATTCTTAAACATTTCACAATGTACAGGAAAGGTGAAAAACACATTTTCTGATCCATAATGCAAAAAAAATTTTGTGGCTATTAAACCTGACAAAATGGACAAAAACTGAAAGCTTTCACTGTAAAATCAGGAATAAGACAAGGATGTCCACTGTCACCAGTCCTATTTAACATAGTTATGGAAACATTAGCCAGACCAACTAGGCAAGAGAGAGAAATAAAAGGAATAAGGACAGGAAAGGAAGCAGTGAAAGTATCATTATTCATAGATGACATGATACTCTACATGAAAGACATCCAAAACTCCAACAAAAGACACCTAGAATTAATAAACAAATTCAGTAGTGTAGCTGAATACAATGTCAACATTAAAAAATCCATAGCATTCCTGTAAACAAATAATAAACACACGGAGAGAGCAATTAGGGAAAGCACAACTTTCATAATAGCATCTGTCGTGGTTTGGGGCTTATTGCAAGGTGAACAATAAAATACAGGATGCATATTTTATAAGACGATTAATAATAACCACCCAAAGAATCATATACAAGAGAATACAGTAAATCTGTCTGCGCATTAAAGGTCAGAGATCCAGTAAAGGACCTGAATCTCACAGAAATGTCCTGCATGAGTCCAGCTGAAGACCTAGAACACATAATAATGCCTCCCATGAGTCCAACGGGAGGCCTAGAGCCCATAACAATGTCTCATTCAGGCCTGTTTCATGGATCTGCACTGGAAGACCCAAAGGTCAGTGGTGGAATCTAGGAAGTCTGTGCCAGCGGGATGAAGGATCTGTGCTAGAAGGCTGAGAGATCCGCACTGGAGCCAGGAAACGATGTGCAAAGTAAGAACCAGAGCTCCCCTCAAAAGTACTGCAACCATTCTCGGCACAGTGAGGTCCTGAGCTTCTTCAGTGATCAGGACTGCCAAGTTACCATCAGAAAAGCTAAAAGGACAAGCTTCTCCAAGAGACTGAGTAGTGCACCATCTTCCTCTCTTGAGCCAGGAAGTGAACTGAAGCCATTTTCAGTGCCAACAAGATCCCAAGCTCCTCGGGGGATGAAAACAGCCTAGTTCATCAGGGAAGCCAACGTGATAGGCTCCTCTAAGAGAACTAACAGCTCCTACCAGCTCCCAACAGCCTCCCTTAGTTCCAAAGAGCCTAACTTCTTCTCTAGTTCTGCCTCTTATGCTACTGGCAAAAATCCACAGGTGGGTCTCCCACATTCAGCACTGCACTTACTCTGTTCAGGTTGGTGTCATAAGTTGACCACCAGTTGTCAATCCACCACAGCATTTGAGAATGGCTATCATCAATAAATCAATCAATAATAAATGCTGAAGGGGCTGTGGGGAAAAAGAAACCCTTCTCCACTGTTGGTGGGAGTGCAGAATGGCCCAACCACTGTGGAAATCAGTGTGGAGATTCTGGAACAAACTAGGATTAAAGGTTCCATTCAACTCAGGTATTCCCCTTCTAGGTATTTTTCAAGAAGAACTAAAAACATCATATCACAGTGATATATGTGCACCCATGTTTACAGCAATGCAATTTGTCATAGCTAAATCTTGGAAACAACACAAATGCCCTTCAACAGAGGAATGGATAAAAAAAGATGTGGTATTTTTATACAATGGAGTGCTACTCAGTTATAAAGACAAATTTGAAACTTTTAAAGGAAATGGATGCACTAGACGCCATACTCATAAGGGAAATAAATCAGACCCACATGTGTAAACATCATATTGCCTCCCTAGTGTAAGAAACTGAAAGAATACATGAAATCTGAAAGGTACAATAAATATTGTGAAAGGGAAAGAAACTACTCAAAAGGAAAGAACAACTGGGATGAGGTAAAAGAGTAAAGAAAGAAAGAAGGAAGGGAAAATATATATATGCACACACAAGATAGCTAAGATAGTTGTACTACTAAATTCTATTGGTTTATTGAAAGGAACAGTTAATGCTTACTTTTTTTGACCAATTTTGCATGCTTATATGTGGTAATCTGAATAACTAATTTGAAGACAACAATATGCAGTATAACAACCATTTTTGTATTTTTATCATTTTTTTTTTTTAAATTTTTTTTTTTTTTTTTTTTTTTTTTTTTTGTCTTTTTGTGACAGGGTCTCACTATGCAATTCAGGATGGCCTTGAGCTCACTTTGTAGCTCAGGCTGGTCTCGAACTTACAATGATCCTCCTGCCTTAGCCTCCTGAGTGCTGCTATTACAGGCATGTGCTACCACACCCAGCTTCTGCATCATTTGTAATTTTTAAATTATTTTTTATTTTCTTTAAAATTAAAAAAAAAACTGACAAGACCAGGATTTCAATGTGGAACTATATTGACCTAAAATATGTTAATGACTCCATAATACTCACCTGAGTAACTCGGACATTTATGAATGACTAAGAGAATATTCATATAACATTATTCTAAAATGTAAATACCAGCACACAATAAAAAATAATAGAAATAATACAATGTAAAACAGAAATGTAAAAATGTCTTTAGATGCCATTAGTGCTAACCTTTATGAAAGGTTTTTACCCACTCATTAAATACATTCAGCATGAGTTCATTCTCTGCAGAAGTAGCCTCATTTATTTAGAAATGTGCTTTAATTATTATACATTATTGTATGTTAATTTAATTTTTCATTTCCTGTAATTTTATCTTTAATTCCCAGGAATAGCCTCCAGAGTGTCTCAAAATCAACCCAAATCTCCCTACACACGAGTCCTTAAAGTAACAAAAACATCCTATCAAGTTTCTAGTTCTTTTCTTCTTCAGATAAACATTCTCCACGCTTTCAGGTACAAGCCTCCTACCATGATGTCCCAACAGTGACCCAGAGGTGTTCTCATAGGTTTTCCTTAAACATCCAGTTTAAAGAAGTCCAAAAGTAAGCTTTCCAGAAAACATAATATTTAACAAGGTTTTTCTAGCACAGATAGATAAGACTCATTTTATTGTCACTTTTGTTCATGCAAGATTACTTAATACTATTGACACATTGATCTTATCATCAGGTAAATCTAGAAATGCATTCACTATTCAATATAAATTTTCTTTTTTTCTTTTTTTTTCTTTTTTTATTTGTTGTTGTTGTTTTCTTTTTTTCCGGTACCAAGAATTGAACTCACGACCTGGCACTTGCCAGGCAGGCGCTGTGCCACTGAGCTAAATTCCCAGCCCTATAAATTTTATTTTAATTAGCAGGGCTGTTTGTTAGCAAATAAAGCTTTTTTTATCTAAATAGTATCATGAAATAAGGTGCAGTCTTTTATTCACTTATTTAAAAATAATAAATAACAATTTTTAAGAAATAAATCAGTTAAGTAAATCATCAAATATGAAAAGAAAGTGTTACTATTTCCATTTTATAAAGGAGATCATTAAGAGGTTTAATGGCACATTTACACCCATAACTAGAGATTAACAAAAATCAGAATTATTTAAGACCAGTGAACTGCACATTTTGTTATATCATGCTAGTCTTGTGTTTTCTGGATTTTATAACATTTTGTCATGAAAACTTTCTCAATATAAAGTGGATATAATATCAAATAAGTAGAAAATACACTCAGTTGCTGGTTGTTTTCTCGTATTTGTATGTTTTAAATAAGTGAATAAAAACTATGCCTTATTTAGTACTTTTGAATAAGACTGTTTTTCTTAAAATATTTTAAAACTGAACAGCCTTTAAATCAGTCTGGCAGGAATTTTTTCTTAAGAGTCCAAAATGATGAAAGTAGCATTTTATGCTAAGACTTTTGACAGTAAACAAAATAAGAATTCTATTCTTAAAACAAACTTATGAACTATGGATTCAAAATTTATGAGCATGGCCCTAAAACCATTTAAACAAATGAAAATTGTACAGTTTCATCAGCTTTTCAGTTTCTTTCCAGCAACAAATTGCACAAATCCACTAGAGCTGCAATCACATTTCAGCAGCATGAGTTCAGATGGGATTGCACTAACAGAATGTGGCTGATGCCCAGGAAGTAAGAAGAAAATGTTTTGAACCAGGATATCCAAAGAAGCTTGATATATGCAAGTTATACACCACCCAGTTGCCTTAGTAATCTCCTTTCTTATGTTTTCATGTAGATGTACCTGCAACTAATTGTTTCTACAAATTTTTCTCATACATCAAAGGATAATGTCACAAGTGCTCTTTCACCAAGAAACATTTTCTCAGAAATCACTGGGTATCCACATGCCCTTCCAAAGAAGCTTAGGGTAAACAAGGCGTAAGTGTCGTCCATAAGTGACGACTATCTCCCAGGAGCGGGGACCCTCAGGCCTGGCTATTTCAAGGCAACAGTCACAGATGTGCAGATGATGTTCATTTTGTAATGTAGGTACAGGAAGACAACCTCTCACCAGCCCTGATAGTGGTCTTCTCCCTGGTCACTTGAAGGCCTGTCATGTTACCTTGTCATATTTTGTTGCCTTCTCTTGCCTCCTTTTCTCAGGAGCCTCCACTGGCACTGTTTGGCTCAAGTCCCACTTGATAACCTGCGAAAAAGCCTTGCTACAGAGAACAAAATAAGCTGAAAAAATTCTGTCTTATAAAATGTTCATTAGTGCACCAAACAGAATTATTTTCTTATTAATTTATTCTCTTATTCAAAGACAATCAAGAGAAAGTTCTCTTCTCCCCCATGGGAAATTGAATCATTTACCTTACTTCTGAAGACAACGGGTTGCAGCAACTACGGAGATTTATCTTTTTGTTATTTTACTGTGGATTATTATAATATTGTGGAAAGACACTATATCTTTGGCTTAAAGATATGTCATTAAATCCAGAAAACACCCCTTTAAAGTAGTAAAATTGCATTTCTGAGTGTGGACATATTCACAGGAATTAACATAATAGCTAAATCCAAAAGACATTGTGATGATAAAATTAAGGAATAGTACATGAATTCTTACAGTGGACCAATTCTTGGCATTAAGTGATTTCCTAAACAGTTCAATCACAAGCAAATGACTTAGTCACTACAATACTGCCATTTTCTTAGCTGAATACACAATTCTTTGGACAAAGACTATTATTCTCAAAGCTCCAACCATATTTGTTAGCAAACAAATACAAATCAGGAACAAGAGATGCAAGATATATTAAGGTAACAGAAAGTGGTAAAGTCTCTACAGAGTAAATTAAATGTGTATTGTAACTATACTTTACATATTGACAGTATCATTAAAAAATAATCCAGGAGGATTATTATTGGACAGACTTATTTTCATAACATCCCAGAGCTTTATTTTCAAAGTAATATGTTTTGCATTATTTATTTTTTAGCTTCATGTCACAATTAAAGACAAAAAATGTGTAGTAGTCAAAATATTTAAGTACAAGGTTCTACATATATGCCACATAAGTCTGGAATTTGATTAAACAAAAAAACTTTTCTTACTTTTTGACCCATCTTTCATACCCCATCTTTTCCTTACTGCTAACACTTGATATAATTTGTTCTTGATAGCTATAAGTTCTTGATGGAATAATAAAATTCAATTTTTGACAAATATGCCTTCTATTTAAAAAGTAGAAATTGATGGTTTTGAAATGTTTGTCTGGTTTTCTTCAAGGTAATAAACTTTTCTGTAGTTATGCTACTAAGAGACTTTCCTCAAAAATTCAAATAAATTCTAGATAACAATAATTTATTCAATTAATAAAATATCTATGGCAAAAATGGTGAAAGCTTTCATAGAATGTAAACATAAGGTTTATGTTATCTGATGTGTAAGCACATTTTAGCATTTCTACAGCAAAAGTTAACTTCCAGAAGCTGACAGTAAATTTACAGAAAGAATGCGTATCAAAGAAGAATATGGATGAAGACCACTGGACTCAGTTCTTATTTTTCAGAAAGACTTAACACCACACCTTTTCAGAGCATAGAATCTAATATGAGAATAATACATAAATACTAAGTATAAATCACAATATATGAAAATAATAAATGTAAGATCATTTAATGCAAGAATAACATGACATGGTATGTAAATTTAAATGATAGAAGACTACATTGGAAGATATTTTAGAGTACTAAGTACACTTAAAATGTGTTTATTGGCAATATTGAGAAGACATTTTGTGCATAAGCACACTTTCTATAAATTGTCTTTGGAGTAACTTATTATCTGTCTAAAAATATAATGATAACCACTGGAAACACCAAAGTCTCCCAAAGGACATAAATGGAGTTGAATGGATGCCAGGATTTAAACTTTAAGAAGAGACTCCAAGCTGAAGTTACCAAACACTAGCATCTTCTGATATAGGCAGAGATGAGTGAGAAGCTGAGGTTCTAAGGACAGCTCGGATGGGGTGAGCTCTGTGACAAATCTCCAAAGTTAACCTTGTCCCATCATTACTGTTATCTTTCCAGACACTGGTTTGGAAACCCAAATTACCACCAACCCATTGGAACTGAAAGTTTCATTCAAGCATTGCTCACTTACTGTGACTCATATATATCTAATTTGCATATATAACTGGACTCAGTTACTTGCTGTTTGCACACTTCTCATTGCACCAATACATCATTTTTAAATTTACTGCCTTACATTAGGCAAATAAGTCTCACTCAGAAAGACAAGTATTACATATTCTCTCCCATAGGTGGAATGTAGGGGCAGGGAGAGAGAGAAAGTGAGAGACAAAGAGACAGAGAGAGACAGGGAGACAGAGACAGAGAGAGATTAGAGAAGAGAAAGGAGATGGGGAGGAGAAATGAAAAAAAGTAAGACAGGGTAATGTTGGGTTAGAAATGATCCAAGTGTGTTATGCACAGATGAAATTCTCATAACAAAATCCATTACTTTGTATAATTAATTTGTACTAATACAGTTTAGCTGCACTTTCTTTTCTATTACAATCAAAATAACCACAGGGAAAAATGAAATCACAGTTGTGTTGTAATCAATAGAAATGAGTTGAAGGTTATACTTTACCTTTACTGAAACAGATGATGGGATCAGGTACCATTTTTATTATATCTGTTAGCATAATACTATTAGCATTAAATTTTATTGATTATTAGAAGCTTTATCATGAGAATTAATTCACAGCAATTTTTCTATTTCAGTGAAAGGATTTGATAGTAAAATTGATGGACTGTTTCATGTCTGTCAAATGTTTCAAAAAGAAATAGAATCTATTTAAACTCTCTCTCTGTAAAATGCCTTAGTGCTGCCAATATCATGATTTTCAAGACAGCTAATACTTTTCTTTCATTTGTTAAACATTCTTTAGGTATCATTTATATCCAGTAGTTTTGAACTTCCCTTATTAATTCATATAACAAAATGTAATCTAATATAACAAACTAGAAAATTTTAAATGAAGAAAACAACATAAGGGATTTTTCATGATAATATCAATGAACATATTGTTGTATTTTAATTATGTAATGCCTAGAATGTAACTAAAGCACAACTCAGAAAAACTGTGTTAATTTGTAATTATTTTAATAATAAAACCTTATAATATGTCTCTGTAGATAGCATAGGTTACTGTAAGCAAATAACATCTACTAAAAAATTTATATAGTTAATTCAGTTCCCTAAGATCTGGAAATGAACATTATTTTACAAATAAACTGAGAGGGCTAGAAAACACCATTACTTTCCTTAATATCTCAATTCCACCCGTGTTTTTCCTTATTTTCTCATATGTTCCGTTATTGTTGCAAGACTCTGTGGATAATGTATGAATCTGTTATGAGACTCTTTCATTTTATACAGATGCCAATGCCCTGTGACAGGTTTGGTTTGGAATCTGGTTTCATCATTTTTTAAAAAATTTTGTAGTTCACCTTGATGTACATCTATTACTGAAGGGACTGTGCCTCTCTCCTTTAAAGCTGCCTCAGGCTCCTTTGGCACTGGCTTTCAGGAATTCTGATCTCTACTTGATCTTGTCTCTGTCATTTTAATGCAATCCTCTGCTACTATTCCCTGAACCTAGCTCCTCCCTGGAACACTTATCAAAAAAGATTCAGTTAATTGTGATCACAAAACATGCTAAGTTTGGGAGCTGTAGGAATCTGACCGAGATACCAGCTGGGTGACCTCTTCATGGGCTGGCTTTACATAATTAAAGCACTGTTTGCTTTCCTCCATAGTCAAATATGAACATTAAAATCAGTCGTATTTAGGGAAACCAAAGGAAGATGATATTTGAGAAGAAGGTGTTCTCTTTTTCCCAGAGCTTGGATCTTAGTACTAGCTTAAACTCTGCAAGCTTCCTTATATTCCCTGTGGCCAGCTGTCCAACAGCAGAAGTCATAGGAAATATTGGCATCTTGGAAAAGAGAATGTTGTATGGTCCAGGCTATTTCCCTTTTCTTTTCTTTTCTTTTCTTTTCTTTTCTTTTCTTTTCTCTTTTCTCTTTTCTCTTTTCTCTTTTCTCTTTTCTCTTTTCTCTTTTCTCTTTTCTCTTTTCTCTTTTCTCTTTTCTTTCTTTTCTTTTCTTTTCTTTTTGTCTTTTCTTTTCTTTTTTCTTTTTTTTCTTTTCTTTTCTTTTCTTTTCTTTCCTTTCCTTTTCTGTCCAGCACCTCACCAGCTCATTGTTACTTCTTTAGAACTCATTATGTCTATTGAACTCATTATCTGAAAATATTTACCAAGGCACAGCTATTGTTAAGGCATAGTCAAAATACCAGAGCACTGTGCTAAAGAAATCTATCTACAGAAAGGTATTTTAGAGTCACCTGCTTACCTACCCCACAATCCTATCCTCTTCAAGTTAATTCCTGATAGAAATGGTTTATGTAAACTGACCAACATAACATGAAAATAGTACTCAACATTTTAAGTCAAGAACTGACAAGGTATCTATTTGAAACAGATAATATTGTATCATTATATTTATGTCAAAATAATTAATAATTATATCTCATTTCAATATCAATGTTTGGTATGGTTTTATACATTCTTTGGTTATCTCTCTTGAAACATGGTCATCTATGTGGTAAATAATATCCCTTAGTTATTGTGGGTTGATCAGGTCCTCAATCTCCTGAATGAGTGTATGGTAAAGGCTAAAGATAAAGAGGTAAATGGAATGATTTCAGGGCTCCAGGAGGATCAAAGCCTTCTTACATAATTCTTAATTCTCTCAGGGTTAAGACCAGGACCTTCTCTGGGTCACCCATATTTATTTGGTTATCAGAACAAGGGAGGGGAGTACTCAAGAAGCGCAGAACCATTCAAGGACTTCTCTAAGTAAGGTATTAAGTTAATCCACTGAAGGATGAGATGCCTGAGGCTATAGTCTTTAGTTGAGATTTGATCCAGGTGTTCTTGACTGTGATTTTGTCTTGTCCTTTGAGGCTTTCTGGCTTCATCCACCACTACAGGTTGTAGTAGGGATTAGTGACTCACAGAGGTTTACTTACTATGAATCTGCAATTTCCAGACAAGGAGCCCAGGCCTTGGACAGATTCACAAGAACATGAAAAGCCAACTGATTAATTTAAGTCCTGCTCAGGTCTGCTTTGTAGTGGTTTCCATCAGTCATCAAATATCACAGAGGAGAGTGCACACTGTGCAAGGTATGATAGCAATTATATTCTAAACAGAACTAATTTTATCTGAAATTTCATTTCCTTTATTACTGAAAAACACTGTATTTACATATGATTACAAAATCCAAGAAATATTGTTCTACTGAAATGCTCATCAGTTAATTTCTAATGGTGCTAAAGAGAAGTGTTGAAGATGTTATCAAATATCAGATCCTTCCTTTACACTCCTTACTCAAAAACCACATGCTTGCACAAGTCTTTCCAGGGGTCTGTTACCCAGTGTGCAAAATTTTCCTTCATGTCTCTTTAATTCTATACAAGGTGTCAAATTTTTCATGATCTTTTTCATTGTATTACTGCATAATCAATTCACCAATATTTCACTTATGGAGCTTTCAGAACTCTGCTTCACCAGGAATATTAAACCCTCACTTTGCATTTGAATCCATTATGAGACTCCTTCATATTATACAGATGTCAATGTCCTATGCCAGATTTGGTTGGACGTCCAGTTTCATTATCTAAAAAGAAATTTGTAGTTGGTCTTGATGTACATGTAGTATTGAGAGACCTCTATGCTTGATCTTCTGGGGAAGCAGGAGGGCAAACGGAAGAGTCTAAGCATAACACATTCAGTGTTACGTCTTATGAGCAGTTATCAGTTTACACTGTGATCTAACCTTCATTCGATAAAGGATTCTATTCTCTTCTAGTATCAAAAATTATACTCTAGAAGCTGGGGATTTAGCTCAGCGGCACAGCACCAGCTTGGCAAGCACAAGGTCGTGAGTTTGATTCCCGGTACCGGAAAAAGAACACAAAAACAAAACAAACAAAAAAAATTATACTCTATAAATGAAGTAGCTCTAAAACGGAATTCAGATCTACCACCCAAATACCTATGAATTTGCATTACCTAAAGAATTTCACAGTCTAGTTGAAACTATGAAGGCATCAGGGACCGCAAGGATGCCTTTACCGATCCTACCCGGATCTTGCGGTGTCAAGAGCCCTGTTTGCTTCACTGGCTCCACTGGGCTTAGGGCACAGCACCCCCAAGTTCGTGCTCACACAGGGCACAAGCTGACCGTGCTTCACATAACCTAGGAAAATCTCATTCTGTAAGAAAGTTAAAATGTTTCTTTTGCTCAGAAACTGGGTGTCATTGTGAGAGGGTTCAGAACAATTTTGATTATAAGTGTGAAATGAGATATCCAATGTGAAATAACCAGAAAAGGTTTGGACAATGAATTGGTAGTTTTCTGCTTTTTAGTACCTTCTATTCAGGATGAGAAAAAAACAGAAGAAAATGAAACTTCTTGGAGCCTTGCTGAATGACCGCACATGGCTGGGAAACCATTGCCATATTCACTCTAATAGACTCATATCCTGCTCTACGTGTAAGACCATAGCCACCATCTCCATCCTGAAATTCCTGCTACTATAGCATAGGCCAGGATTAGCTCTACTGTGTGGTAATTGTGACACTGCAGAAGAAGATACCAGTGAACTTAATGTAAAAATTTAAGAACTAATCAAAAACACACTGAAAAAATTAATTTAAAAAAGAACCAAGCTATGGAATAAATTTAAACAACCTAATAAATATGTAACATTTATGGAGGAGGTGACGGGAAGGGTATGCAAAAAAAATCACTGTCACACTTATTCCAAGTTTAGTAAAACCATGAATATATGGTTCCAAATTACAAGTAAGCACAGCACAGGAATCACAAAAAAATTAAGTCAAGCCACATTCTTATCAAACTGCTCAAAGTCAATGGGGGAAAAAAAAGTCAAAATCCAGGAAAAAAAAGACACATGATGAATAGCTAAAAAGAGATTAGAATGGTGGTAGATATTTTATCTGAGACAAACATATGAAAACCATCCACTTTAAAGTATTGTAAAAAATAGAACTGTAGTATTCAATGTGGAAGAAAAATACTGCTGAAAAATAAAGGTAAATAATGATGTTATTACTACATATATACTAACTCACATTATCACCAACACTGTTGTGCTTTACAGTGTGTTATAGGAAGTCCTTTAGGAAAACCACAATTGATAATAAATGGAAGTATGGGTCTACCCAAAGGAATGAAAACAAGAAAAATGTTTGCCCACAAGTAAATGTATGTGATCTTTATTTAAATATATTTAAAGTGAAACTATAAACAAAATAACGATCATATAGTGGGGTATATTTGAAATAAAAATAAACAGGTCAAAAAGTAGAATATCTTAGTGTACTATTTTTAGAGTTCTTTCTAAAGTTAATATAATAAGAGTGTTATATTGTGATAACTTTATAAATACAATTCTAGAAGTAACTAAAATGTTTTTTTAAAATGAGAGACAAAAGATAATGTAAGAAAAGATTAGATTATAAAAATATTTACCAAGGGCTGGGGATATAGCTCAGCAGCACAGTGCCTGCTTAACAAGCACAAAGCCCCGAGTTTGAGTCTTGGTATCTATATCTATCTATATCTATATCTATATATCTGTATCTATCTATCTATATATATTTAACATATGTTATATATCATATATATTTAATATATTATATATATATTTAAATCTGAAAGAAGTTAAGAAAAGTACCAACCACATTGTACAAATTAAAATATAAAAGCAAGGTTTAAACTGAATAACTTGCATAAATAATATAAAATATAATGGCATTTATGCATTAACTAAAAGGATTATAATGAATATAAATACCAAGACAGAATTACATGCTGTGTACAAAAATATATTTTAAGTATGAAGGAAAAAATTGATTTTTAGAAAAGATGTCCTGCATTGACACTACTGAAAATAAATCCAGGATGTTATATTAACAATAAAATAGATGGTAAAACAAAGAATATTACCAAGGGTCAAAAGAAGTAATTTAAATTGATTGTAAGGTTAATTCATAAATATAACATAACATTTCTAAACATTTTCCAGAACTTTGAAATACATTAATTTTTTTAAAAATTCATTGAGCTTCAAAGGGAAATGGAAAAATCTCCAAGTACTCTCTGAGATTTCAATGTTCTTTTCTCAGTAAGTAACAGAAAAAGTCAACAATCAGTAGAAAATATAGAAGAAATGATAAACACTTTCAGCCCATTGTTTTGACTGACATTTAAAAAAACTTCTGAACACGATAGAATGCACAATTTTTACATGTAGTCACACACATGTGCATGCACACACACACATATAATTTGCATTACATACCATATTTTGTGTAGTGACCTAAGTCTTAGTGAAATAAAATAATTCCCGAGATATAAAGTATGTTTCTGGCCACAGTGGAATCAAACAGATCTCAGTATCAGAAAGAAATCAGAAAAAAATCAAAAGTATTTCAAGGTTTTTAAAAACTTTTATAAACTCATATGTAAACACAAAATAAAAAGAGAAAACAATTAATTTTCAGTTGAATTAATGTTCAAATAAAACAAACATATTTTACTATCATTGAAGCATTAGTAGAGCACATTTGTAATAATAAATGTTTATGCTATAAGAAAGAATGTTATCAACCTATCATTTTGACTGTCACCTTAAAAAAAGTCTAGAACATAAGTACTGAAAGTTCTAGTCAAAGTAATTCAGCAAGAGAATGAAAAATAAGCATTGAACTGGAAAGTTAAAATTTCACTGTTAGCAAGTGACATGAACTGACATATAGAAAACCCTAGCATCCATTAAGAAATGTTAAAACTAAAAAAATATTTTAGCAGTCCACAAAACAATAACATGTAAAAATCAGTAGTGTTTGTACATACTGACAGCTATTTCAAAAACGAATTAAGGAAAACCTATGCACACTAATTATAAAAATTAAATAAATTTAATCAAGAAAATTAAAGAACCCCAAAATGAAAACTATGAGACGCTGATGAAAGAAACTGAACTAGATACAAGTAAGTGAACTGTCAATCTTTGTTAATGGATGGAAAGGTAATATTGTTCAGGTAGCTAAACTACCTAAACTTATCTCCAGAAGCCACACAATCTCTGCCATAACACCAATGACATTTTCACAAAAAAGAAAAGGCAATATCAGAGCCATATGAAAGCACAAAATATTCTGAATAACAAGAAGAAAGAAAGTGGGGAGAGACAAAAAAAGACAAATGCACAAAGCTGGAGCCATTACCAAATAGTTCAAAATACACTACTACAATGAAATAGTAACAAAAATAGCATGGCACTGGCATGAAAACAGATGCATAAGAGAATGTAGCAAAATAGAGTCCATAAATAAGTGTGCATTTACAACAAATTGATTATCAACAAATTCATCAAATACAAGCAAGGACAAATAGGGCCTTAATAAATGGTGTTAGAAAAACTGGAACCCAACATGTAGAAGAATCAAATTGGGCCCTTATCTAACATGAAACTTAAAAAATCAAGTAAAGATGAATTAAATGCAAGTCCCTAAAGTTTAAAAATACTAAAAAAGAACATAAAGAAAAAGCTCCATAAACTTGAATTGAGCAAACCATAAACAATAAAAACAAAAATAGACAAATGGTACTCCATGAAACCAAAAGCTATGGCCACAGAGAAAAGGGATAGCAGAACAAAAGAAAATATCTTCAAATAGTGAATCATATAAGGGAAAAATATATAAAGAAGCCAAACAATTCAATAACAAGAAAATAAATATAGTAAAGGCTTGGTTTGTAAGCGTGATTTGTCCTATAAACACGCTTGTAATTCCAAACAGTTGCATATCAAAGGGAATTTCCTTATAAGAAATAATGGAAAAATCAGATATTTCAATCCACAACCCAAAAGTGTTCCTCTAAAAATGGTACAATACTGTAATATAATATGAAAAGAGAATACAAAGTATTAAAAAATTAACTTGCACTTACCTTTGAAAGCCTTGGCTGGTGTGAGGGAGACAAGAGAGAGAAAGGTTATTTAACCTTCACTGTCAGTAGCAGAATCACTGTATTGGCTCAGTAGAATCTTTTTTTCCAATGCAACATTTAGCAAGGAAATTAATGACACTTGCTTTTGCCTTCTTTTGAGGATTTTGCAGAAATGTGACATTGCATTGTCAATAAACAGATTCTTAATTAGCACTGCTACAACCTTATCTGAGTAGGAAGGTGTTTTCTACAAAATTTTGCACTGTTTCTCACATTTTATATATTTCCCTAATCTCAGTTGAAGTGAGGGATTCCGCTGCCTTTTTCTTCCCTTTCTCTGCAGACAAGATGTCCTCTACAACCTCTTGCAATTGAGGGAAAAGTGCTCTGGGTCCTGAGAGAGAGAGACAGACAGACAGACAGGCACAGAGACAGAGACAGACAGAGAGAAAGAGATAAAGGAGAATCATTGGCTCAGTTGTGATCATGTGATGTTCAGTGTCATGCACTACTCTTAACTCAAGACTTAAAAAGTTTAAATTTATCAGAAATGTTTGCTTCTCTTGTGGAATACTTGCAGAACATGTTACTCATAATCCAAGGTTATACTGTAATCTGATTTAAAAGGAGAAAAGCACTTGAATAGACATTTCACTAAGGAAGACATGAAGAACAAAAGTAAGGACAAAAAAAAAAAAGGAATGTCAATGGCCCAGAAGAGGCAATATCATTTTAAAATAGGAAAGCAAATAGGATTAACACTGTCTACTCTAATATTTGTTATGTTTATAATAATCAGTATAATACAGAATATGAGTAAAAGTAAAAAAAATACATGAATAGAACAAAATAAAATGCTTAGAAAAGATCCACACACACTTTTTTAATATTAACCTTTATAAATGCCTACATAGATGAGATATTTTGCATCAAAAGCAGAACAGTTCAGGGTTTTGTAGTAACTGTATCTATTGTACAAGTTTTCTTCCCTGCGATGCTGCCATGAAAGCCCAATGGAATAATCTCTCAAAGTGAGCATCTAGGACTTGTATAAATAAATAACTGACTCTATTTCCTCTATTCATATATAAGAAGAAATGGCAGCTAATTCCCCTATCCTCTTGAAACAAAAGAAGGAGACAGCTGCTCACTGGAAATGTGATGGAAAATAGTTTGGATCCTTACACCAAGTATCTGGAATGACAACATAGGTTTTTCTTGGGAAAAATAAAGCAAGATTTTAAGATCTAGAAAAGTCTCTAAAGTTTAAGGACTTAGTGTCTCTTAAAATATATACAGGAACCTTTACTATTAGGCAACCTCAGTAGATTATAATCACAATATATAGTAGGATACATAGATATGTAGTTATAGTTAATTGCCTGTGGTGTCAGTGCAGGATCCCAATGTTTAGTAAAATTTATTCATAAAGACTCAACTCCAAAGAAACACAAAAATATCCCTTTAACTCCACAATACACACAATGGACTACTAAATAAAAGGCATGGTTTATTCATAAACACTACAGTATGGATAATTTCAGAATATTTATCCTGAGTAAAAAAAAAACTAGAAAAAAGACTGCAACTGTATATTTATGTGAAATTCTACAAAATGCACATAATCTATAGTGACAGAAAGAAAATGAGCAATAACTTGGAAAAGGATCAGAAAAACTTGACAGTTATAAAAACATGCAAAAAATCTTCAGTATTGATGTACATGTTCATTATTTTGTGTATAGTTTCATGGATGAATATGCAGATATGCAGGTGGACACATACCCATAAAATATATATATTCCAAAAGCACGAATTTTATATTTTACATATGGCAATATATTATATATTAATTATAGTTCAACCCAAAGATACAATATATGTAAAGATAAATACACAGATAGGAGTAAGTATACAGACCAACTTTAGATTGTATTTTTTAAAAACACAATTGTAAAATTTAGGACCACACAATCACAGACTATAGCTTTCCTCTAGCTTGAAGGTTATGTGAAAAGGAGAATCCTTTTTAAATTACTGTAGAAATTCATAGAGGAACTCCTACCAGCACATCAAGCAGGTATATCAAACATGCTTCTTAAGTGTTCCATGCTAGCTACTATTATTTATACTTTGAATAATATTATTTTTCATATGCACGACTTATTTTTTATTACTGATTAGTATAATGATACTTAAGGGGAGGTTGTTGTCTTTTTAAGGCTAGCCTGTTCTATATGTCAGTTCTCAGAATATGAAAGGCAGCATAAAATACAATATATTTATAAAATAGTTTTAATAGAAGTGTAATGTTAAAATGAGTTTTTATTTAAGACAAATGAAAATTTTCCTTCTGAAAGTGAAAAGTGTGTATAATACAGTATATATTATTAAATTATATATATATATATATATGGCTATGTATATGCTATATATGTAAAATAAAATTACCCAGCAATTCTTTCTTTCAAACCTCCTTTATAAATCACTCTTCATGTTTTTTCATATGGCCTTACTTTTCACTGTCTTTCACATTATCTTTCAAAATGAGCTGTAGGTGATATTTAATTTACTTCGCTAGTACCAATTAGTATGTTTAGCCCTAAGACAAGCAGGAAAGTTTGTGTCCTTCCTGCCCGCATATTTTGTGAATAACGGAATTTTGGCTGATCAATTCTGTGACCCAGCTGCCAACATCTAACGGTCTTCAAATATCATAACTCAGACTCAGACGCTTTCATATTTTAAACATGTTCAGCTTTCCTACAAATGCAGTGACCTCTTTCTTTCACTGTTAAAACTTTGCACTGTATATCTTATTCCCTTTCATATTTTCATGGATCTGCAGCTATCATAATGTGGTCTTCTCACATTTAGGCGTGTTTCCAGTTGCTGTATTACTTTATATTTTTGTGTTGCCTGTACCATAATGTTTACATTATTATTTCACTTCATGAAAATGCTATCCCAGCAGGCTTCACAATACCACCATGAAATTTTCTGGCATTCACTTCTTTGTTTTGTGGCAACATCTTTGTAGCATAATCTGTGAAGTCAATTTTCTATGAGCTAAAAATAACACTGCTCATCAGGAGACTGTACATCACTGCAAATATTGGCATTTTGTATAATACTGGTAAATGAGACACAGATCCATACATTCAGTTGAGCTGGTTCTACATTTTAAGTACCCAAGAACAGTGACAAGATTTCTTATATGCTTTCAATCCTAGAAAAAAATCAGAAGTCATTATTGTTTATAGAATGTATTTTGATTTTCTAAATAACAGGTGGAAATTTCAATAAGCAGCCAAAATGTTTTAATTTTATTATTTTTCCTCCTCAGTAAATTGGCAAACCATACTCACATTACCTACTAGTTCTCCAGCTCTATTGAAGTCATATTCTTCAATCTCCCTACATGTTCTAGATCCCAAATTAACAAGACCTGTGTTATTTGATAGCAGACAATGGACACAGTTTGTATCCAAAACTCAAAGTAAAGCAGGCTGATTTGACCATGAAAGGCTCCAAAACGAAAACTAGATCCTATTACCTTTACATTTAAAGTCAGGGCAGATATTGTGAGCCTTTGATGGAATCCTGCTATAATTTCCGTGACTACTATAGAATACTGAAATCCAACTTTCTTCTTATCCACAGACAAAGGTATAAGACACCTGGTAAGCATAATTGTAAGCATAATTGTTTTCATAATTTTAATAGAATCTGTTTTATATTCTGAAGAAAGCTATGTTAATTTCTAATGTTGCAAAACAATTCATCACCAATTTAATAGTTTAAAATAACAATCATCTATTTTGTCATAGTTCTATGGTCTATCAAGTAAAAGTCTTTGTTTAGGGTCTCACAGACCAAACACAAGATATCAGTCAGGGCAAACTCTTACTTAAAACCGCTGAGAAAAAACCCATATCCAAGTAAATTTCAGTTGAAAGAATTCAGTTTCTTATGAGTGTAGGTAATTCTGGAAAATATACCATGATAATCTAGATTGGGGATTACTGTGAAAAGTCTCAAGGGATGATGCTATTTTTTTTGAGGCAGGTTCTCACTGTGTAGTTCAAGTTGACCTTGAACTCATGTGTATAACCCAGGTTGACCTCAAACTAACAGCAATCCTCCTGCCTCAGCCTCCTCAGTGCTGGGATTATAGGTGTGTGCCACCACACCTGGTTTGGTGGTACTTTAGAATTATTCCTACTACCAAAACAAATGGGCATGTTCTTGACAGATGATTAAGAACAATATGTCAACAAACTTCTTAGTTTTAACACTATTGGTTCAAGTAAAAATGATAAATTGTTACACAATTGTGGTGGGAGTTCTAGAACCTGTAATGGATACGGAAATCTTGTCTAATTAATACCTTACTTATGGTACTCATTGTAAGGTAAAAGGAGACAGAATTTTTTGATGCTGATGAAGTTCTGTTTTACCCAAAAGGAAGCACTTTGCTAAGAATTATGAATAATAATAATATTGTAAGATGATTTTTATATTCATTTATTATCTGCATCAGTAAATGCAATCTTGTGAAAAACACTGTTAATAGTTCATTATTTTGTTAATTATCTCCTAAAATAGTAAGTTAGTTTTATTTACTTTTCTAATATTTGTTTAAATAATATGATTTTAGTTGACAAATCATCTTTGTGTATATTTCTCAGTTACAATATAATAATTTAATGTTTTTATTCAAGGTGAAACTATTAAATCTAGCTAATAAACATATGTAGCATTAACTTACTTTTTTTTTTTTATGAAACCTTTGAAATCTCCCCTTAGTAACACTGAAATATGTAACACATGTTGTTGCCCACACTCCCCTGGCTGTGCAGTTGACCTCCAGAGTTCCCCTTGCTAAACAAAACTTGCTATTCTGTGATCAGCAGTTCGCCCTGTCATTCTCACAGCTTCTAGTCTCTTGTGTGAGCCAAGTTTCTAACCCTCCATGAGAATGAGAAAATAGCGTGTTCATATTTTTGTGCCTGACTCATCTCAGTGAGCATCTTTTGAAACATCAACAAATTAATGAAAAGGTACAGAGTTTATTTCTTTGTAAAGGCTGAATAGTATTCCACCATGTATATGCCCTCCATTTCCTTTAGCCATTCATCAGATAATAGACATGTAGGTAGATTCTGTGCTGGCTTATTTTACAAGACCAGTGCTCTAACCCCTGAGCTATGGAGCCGCTACCTAATGTGCTGGCTTATTTTAGATAGTTGCCCAATTGTTATGAAAGGGCAGATGTTCCCTCAATATATTGAATTCAATTCCTTTTGATAAAAACCAGTAGTAGTAGTGTTAAATCATGTGAGAATTCTACATTTAGTATTCTGAGGAATATTCACACTTTTATCCATGATGAATGCACTAATTTACATTTCCACCAACTGGCTATAAGTATTCCCTTTTTTTCTGCACCTCCACCAACATTTAATCTATATGGTATGATGGAGAAGTATAATGAATTATGACATTTTTAAAAATTACAAAATTACAGTTAAGATAATTATGATTTTGACTTTAAATAAAAAACTCTCTCGTGCCGGAGATACAGCTCAGCGGCATAAGTGCCTGCCTGGCAAGTGCAAGGTCCTGAATTCGATTCCCAGTACCCCCCCCCCCCCCCAAAAAAAAAAAAGTCTCTCATGGCCTGATATTCTGATAGGCGGGGCTTTGTGAAAGTGATAACTCATAGGGCAGATAGCTGGCTTGCTGGTGGGAGCTGGGGCCTGCTCAAAGAGGCAGGTGACCCGGTGCATGAGCGGGCGGGAACTATCTCCGTTGCCCTCCTTCTCTACCTTTTGGCTGCCAGGACAGGAGCCCCTTTCCACATGACGTTTTGTGTTTCAGTCTATAAATATGAACTGAAACTTCTCAACCTGTGAGCTAAAATAAACTTCCCCTCCTTTAAGACTTGGTGTTGGCTGCTGTGTATCAGAAACAACTAAGACAGATAGCATTGATCGCGCTCAAAATATTCTTCATGTTGGACACACGTACTCCACCATTCCTGCCACTTCCGAAGCAGCTGCGGAAGTCTTCTTGTGTGAGTGGTTGTTACACTGTGAAGGCTGCCTCATTGTCCTGAATCCATTCGAAACATTTGCCTCTCATGATCATTTTGACTTTGGGAAAGGACCAGAAGTTCTACAGTGTCAGGTCAGGTGAATAAGGTGGATGAGGACGTGCCCAGTTTTTACCACCTTGCATTTCCCCTGGTAACACCCAGCAGTGGCAGTCACTGTGTTCTCCGTCACACTTCTCAGGGGAAACCTCAAAAGAGCATTCCCAAACCCTCCAGCAGCTGGCTGGAATGATGGGATGTGTCCAGACTGTAGGGAACTGTTTACAGGGGGATTAATGACAAGGTATTCTGTGGTACTATATCTTTTGAAATCTAAAGATTCACTTTATATTTCAATCAGACCTTTTACTTCTCTTTGTTGATCTGAGCACCACGGAAACACTGAATTTCTGGTTTTAAACTAATTACATTAATTCACATTTTTTACAGTTGTGATAAAATCTGTCTGCAAAACAGTTCTAAATCATAGTCTACTTTCAATGGTAAAATACTAACAATATATTAATACAATTATTACAAAACCGACAGGATTGCACAGCCATTGGTTATCAAATATACTCATAATAAGTGCCTATTTTATTAGGCTTTATGTTTATGAATATACTATATAATATGTAGAACTTTTGTGTGAAAATAAAGTATTTTGAGTATATATAAACATACTAAATAGTTAAAATATTAATGAGTACACTTTATTCAGTGAAGAACTTGGATCTTATACTAGATGTTCATAGGCATTGCACGTGAAATAATCTTAGAATAATGTAAAGTACTATAACAAATTCTTTCCTGAAATTTGCTAACCGTGAACACACTTTTATCCCTCTCACATGAACTTCAACTTCAAAGTTGCTGCTCATTTGTATGTGTAGTCTCACACTTTTACTGTTCATGTTATATGAAATGCAAGCTGATTGTTAACAGAATATGAGATAAATAGAGAAGTTCCATATAATAACAAAAGTAATTGTTTAAATTCCCAGAACCTTTGATGCAATTTGATATTTTTCCTTATTCTTCCAAAGAGATGTTCTCTAAGATTGGATTGAAAGTTACACCTTAAAGGGGTAAAGTCAACATCTTATCTAATAGCAAATTACTGATGTCTGGTGTTTCCTTGAATGTGAATTTATTTCGAGAAAAATATTCATAGATTTAATCATATTTTAAGGGGGCTAATGACCAAAATATGTTATGAATCACTGCCCAAAGGATGATTCAAATAAAATAGTTAAAAATCACAGCTATCATCCAACATTAGTTTAAAAGTCATAGTTATAGCAATAACATTTCTTTAAAGGGGAGAAGTTACTCATTTCTGGGAAATAAAATACTCAATAGTTTTACAATATTATCACTTTCTTGAGAAATTAAGAGAATCAGCTTACAGATGACTAGACCTGAAACTGCAGGTAAAGGTATAACTATACATTAAAAAAAGAAGAGGTAGATTCCACATTTACTCTTAGCCTCTGCAGACTTTCTTGTTTAATACAACCAAAACATGGACAAGATATATTACTCAATGACTAAGACATAGACATCAAACAGGACAGAGCAGTGTTCTTCCATATTATGAGGGGAGGTAGAGGAAAAAAGATGACTCATCTGCCTTTCCCTTTTAAGATTATTCCCCAGAATGGGTTCTTCTTCTTCCAAAATGTAGGTTTAACAGAATTTTTAATACATGTTTTAGCGCATGCTTTTTAATGGCTTATTTTTGTTTAAATTCATTTTGACACATAGTCTAATAATTATTTCTCAGATATCCACACATTTCAATACTTTTATTTCTCTTGTATGAGAAGAAATACTATATAAATTAGAACAGTTAACATTTATTTATAAAATATGTTGTCCAGTATCACTGGAGACAGAGGTAAATAGTAATTTATTAACATGTAATAGTCATATGGTAGTAGATGATTTTAACATAAAATCTCCAAAGTGTGTATCAATTTAATAGATGAACAGAATTAACAATGAAATGATCTTGGAACATTTAAGTGGCAGTTTTAAATTTTAAAACTGTAGGAAATCTAAGACATTAATTGAGATCTGCATCTAAACTTTAGTTCGTAGCTAAAAAAAACCAGAATTTCTACCCTGGAAAATTAGGGGTATGTATGAAGCATGTAGAAGACATAAGAAAGAAGGAAATTACACATATATAAAGAGAGAAGGAGAGAGAATTGATACATATTTATCCTTATATAATATTGTTCCTTAAATAAACCTCTAATTTATAAATTAATTTGGAATTCAGGTAAGCAAATTTCTTAAAATTGATTAATAACTCTATAAAAATTACCACACAAATAATGTACTAATTAATATAATTAGTGCACAAACTAGTACTAAAAATGATTGAATTTCTTTAGGTCCAGCTATGTATTGATTTTACTAGACTAAAAACATTAAAAGATAGCATTTATTACTTCTTAAGTGGAAAATAACTTAAAAGTTTAAAAAACATTAACAATCCATTAAAGAATTTTAAATTTATACTTTGCATGAAGATAAATAAAAAGCAAAGGATAAAAATTAATTTTTGGCAAAAGTAATATTTTGTTACTCTGAAGTATACTTAATCCTGAATAAATTTCCATCTGTTTGTATAAGTTTTTATGTCAGAAGTTAAAATACGAAAAAAAAGAACACATACTATTAATCAGAATTTTGGCATTTGAATTTTGAATAATACATCATAGTTTGAAATGTTAGTAAATCAATTTGATCTATGCTAAGATGTACATTTCCTGGACAAAAGTGTACTTAGTTTGGATAAAAAATAGGATTGCTAAATAAATTAATCAAACATCTACTCGCCTCACCTGTCATATGATTTCCAAATATATTTTTATTTCTAAAACTGCAAACTCAGTTCAATCCTCTTAAGAAAATTACGTGTGTCACCCCAGGCTGGGCTAAACCCGGGACATCTTCAGGAAGCCCGGTGAGTCTGGGCTCTGCCTCCCTGACCAACGTGCAAGGCAAGCAAAACCTCGGGCACCCTCTCAGGCTACCTGCCACACCATAGTGTGTCGGCTCGGGCTGGGCTGCCAGCACTCAACAGTATAGGAGCTACACTGAGCACTGGGGATCTTCAGACTCTCGTGCTGCCACTCACAAACAATCAGGACAGGGAGACTGAACTACAAGGAGTCTCTGGTTTTTCAAAAAATGACAAAATAAAGAAACAAAATCCAATCCCAGACTTCCACACCACCAAAAACAATTCCAGGAGACATCAACACAGAAGAGCCTGGAAGCCAAACACCTGAAATTTCTGAAGTGATAGCAACTGAAGTAAAGAAACAACTCCATCAGGGCATAGAAGACATCAGATCAGAAATAATATGCCAGGTGAGAAAAGAAATGACAACAATAATGAAAAACTATTCAGCATATCCAAATATGATATAAAGAAGCAAAAAGAAGAGCAGAGACATCTCAATGAAACCTTCAGGGAACAACAGAGAAGAACTAGAAGGTATGAAACAGATACAAACAGATATCTAAGAACTTAAAATTCCATTGAAAGCATGCAAAACCACCTGAACGAAGCTGAACATACTTTCAGACCTTGAAGACAGCATTGCCACCAATGAATGTGAAGAAGGGATCTCTTAAAAACCACAAGGAACCAGGAAATAACAATTCAACAACTAATGAAACAGCAGGTGTCAACACAAATGACATAAAAAGACTGTTTGCAGCAATAATAGCAGAAAATTTCCCAGGCATGGTAAAAGAATTGGACACTCAGATAAGTGAAGTATACAGAACTCAAGATAATTGTAACCAAAATAAATCTACACCCAGACATATAATGACCAAGATCCCAAAAACTCAATAAAAGCTTAGAATATTAAAAGCAGTTAGAGAAAAGAAACAGATCATCTATAAAGGAAAGCCTGTCAGAATCATGGCAGACCTCTCAACACAAACAATCAAGGCAAGAAGAGCTTGGGGTGAAGTATTTCAGGTACTGAAAGAAAACAACTTCCAACCCAGACCGATGTACCCTGCAAAGGTATCTTTCAAATTTAATGGAGAAATAAAATATTTTCATGACAGAACAACTGAAGAAATTCATGAGCACCAAACCAATCCTACAAAGAGTACTAAAAGACATACTAGAAAGAGATAAAACAGACCACAACTTCAAGAACAATAGAAAGGAACCAACAAGCAGAGCAAGCAATTAAACAGAGGGACAAAGGAGGATCCAACAGTAGGAAAACAGCACGACAAAGGTAAGGCAGTACATATGTGTTATAACCATCAATGTAAATGGTCTCAATGCACCAACCAAAATTTATAGCAGTGAACTCCCACCTCAGGAAAACAGAACAAGCACAAATAAACAATCATATAATACACCTCAAGTTCCTAGAAAAAGAAGAGGAAGTCATATCCAGAGCCCAAAGAAGGCAGGAAATTATAAAACTCAGAGCAGAAATTAACACAATGGAGAAAGCAATAGAAAGAACTAATGAATTGAAGAGTTGGTTCTTTGCAAGGATAAATAGAATATAAACCCCTAGCCACCCTTATCAAAAAAAAAAGGAAAGAAAAAAACTGAATTAAATGCAATAAGGAATGAAAGGGGTGAAATTGCTACAGATCCAGACTTGCACAGTGGATTAGGAAACAAAACCCAACTATATGTTGTATACAAGAAACACATTTAACTCAAAAGGAAATGCAAAGACTGAGAATTAAAGGATGGAAAACATACTCCTTGTGACAGGAACCCAGAAAAACAATAGTGTAGCTATTCTGTTTACAGACAACGTGAACTTCAAACTAAAAACAGTCAAAAGAGATAAAGAAGGTGACTACATACTTGTTAAGGGGAAGCTTCAGGAGGAAGAGATAACAATCATAAACATCTATGTGCCAAATATAGGAACACTCACCTATATAAGACAAATTCTAACAGACATGAAAAATGAAATAAGTAGCAACACAATCATAACAGGGGACTTTAACACACCATTGTCACAAAGAAATAGATCAAATAGACAAAAAATTGGGAAAGAAATAACAGAACTTAACCAAGCGTGTGAACATATGGACTTAGTAGACCTTTAGAGAGTGTTCCACCCAACAGCATCAGAATACACATTCTTCTCAGCTGCACATGGGATGTTCTCTAAAATAGACCTTATACTAATACATAGAACATGCTTAAGTAAATGCAAAGGATTTGAAATTATCCCATGTATACTATCAGACCATACTGCAGTGAAATTGGAAATTAATGACAAAAGAAAACACAGAAACTCCATAAACAGTTGAAAATTAAATAACATCTTCCTGAACAACCAATGGGTCACAGATGAAATCAAAGTAGAGATTAAACACTATTTCCAAACAAATGGAAATGGAGGTACAACCTACAAAATCTGTTGGGTGCAGTGAAAGCAGTCCTCAGAGGGAAATTTATACTGATGACCTCCCACCTCAGGAAAACAGAACAAGCACAAATAAATAATCTTACACTGAACCTCAGGTTCCTAGAAAAACAAGAACAAGTCAAACCCAGAGCCCAAAGAAGGCAGGAAATTACAAAGCTCAGAGCAGAAATTAACACAATGGAGACTAAAAAATAATACAAAGAATTAATGAATCAAAGAGTTGGTTCTTTGAAAAAATAACTAAAATAGATAAACCCCTAGCCAACCTTATCAAAAAAGGGAAAGAAAAAACTTAAATAAATGCAATAAGGAATGAAAGAGGTGAAATCACTACAGATCCTGAAGAAATTCAGAAGATCATGAATACTTACTTTGAAAAACTTTAGTCTCATAGTATGGAAAACACAGAGGAAATGCACACATTTCCAGATACATGTGAATTACCGAAGCTAAATGAAGAAGATATAAAAATCCTGAATAATTCAATATCAGCCAGTGAAAATGAGAATGTAATTAAATACTTGCCAATGAAGAAAAGCTTGGGTCCTCATGGATTCACAGCTGAATTATACAAGCAATTTAGGGAAGATATAACTCGAATTCTTCTCAAACTCTTTAATGAAATTGAAAGGGAAGGAATTTTCCCCAATTCATTCCTGAAGGCAAGTATTGTTCTGATACCAAAACCAGAGAAAGACACAACCAACAAGGAGAAGTACAGGCCAATCTCTCTAATGAAAATAGATGCAGGGGCTGGGGATTTAGCTCAGCGGCAAAAGCGCCTGCCTGGCAAGCGCAAGGTCGTGAGTTCGGTTCCCGGTACCGGAGAAAAACCAAAAAAGAAAAAAAAAAAGAAAAAGAAAATAGATGCAAAAATTCCTGATAAAATACTAGCAAACAGAATACAACAAGTCATCAAGAAGATTATACACCATGACCAAGTGGGATTCATATCAGGAATGCAGGGATTGTTCAATATATGCAAATCAATCAATGTAATACATCATGTCAATAGAGCTAAGGACAAAAATTACATGATTGTCTCCATCGATGCAGAAAAGGCCTTTGATGAAGTCCAACTCTCATTCATTTTGAAAACCTTACAGAAAATAGGGATAGAGAGCTTTTACCTCAAGTTGATCAAAGCCATCTATGGTAAACCAACAGCTAACATACTAGATGGTCAAAAATTGAAAGCTTTCACTTTAAAATCAAGAACAAGACAAGGATGTCCACTGTCACCACTTCTGTTCAATACAGTTCTGGAAATATTGGCTAGAGCAATTAGACAAGAGAGAGAAATAAAAGGTATAAGGATAGGAAAGGAAGAAGTGAAATTGTCATTATTCACAGATGACATGATACTCTACACAGAGGACCCCAAAAACTCCACCAAAAGGCTCATGGATTTAATGACTATATTCAGTAGTGTAGCTGGATACAAAGTCAATACTCAAAAATCAACAGCATTCCTACACACAAACAACAAACAGGCTAAGAGAGAAATTAGTGAAATCACACGTTTCATAATAGCATCCAAAAAAATGAAATAAATAGGAATCAATCTAACAAAAGAAGTAAAAGATCTACACAGTGAAAATTATAGTACTCTGAAAAAAGAGATCAAAGAAGATACCAGAAAATGGAAAGATATTTCTTGCTCCTGGTTAGGAAGAACCAACATTGTGAAAATGGCCATACTCCCAAAATTGTTGTACAGATTCAATGCAATCCCAATGAAAATACCATTCGTATACCTCACAGATCTAGAGAAAACACTCTTAAAGTTCATGTGGAACTAGAAGAGGCCTAGAATGCCAAAAGCAGTCTTGGGAAACAAAGGAAAGGCAGGAAGCATCACAATTCCTGTCTTAAAATTATATTACAAAGCTGCTGCGATAAAATCAGCATTGTACTCACACAAAACCAGACCTAAAGATCTATGGAACAGGTTAGAAGATACAGATACAACTACAAACACACTCAGTCACCTTATCTTCGACAAAGGGGCCAAACATGTTCAATGGAAGGAGGATAGCCTGTTTAATAAATGGTGCTGGAAAAACTGGCTTTCCACATGCCAAAGACTAAAACTAGACCCATGCCTTTCACCATGCACTAAATTAAAGTCAGAATGGATTAAAGATCTAAATATTAAAACAGAAACACTAAATTTATTGGAAGAGAAACGAAGTAAAAATCTTGACGACATTGGGGTAAGCAGAGAGTTCATGAACAAAACCCAAACTGCACGGGAAATACTTCAAAGAATCAACAACTGGGATGTCATCTTATTGAAAGGGTTTTGTACATCTAAAGCAATCACCAGTAAAGTAAAAAGGAAACCCACGAATTGGGAAAAAATTTTATTCAACTGCTCCTCAGACAAAGGACTTCAATCTAGGACATATGAAGAATTTAAAAAAAATCAGGCCCCCAAATTCAAAGACCCAATCCAAAAATGGGCATCTGAGATGAATACATACTTCTCTAATGAAGAGATACTAATAGCAAATAAATACACGAAAAAATGTTCAACGTCATTAGTCATTTGAGAAATGCAAATTAAAACAACACTCAGATTCTATCTCACTCCAGAAAGAATGGCTCTCATCAAGAAATCAACCCATAACAATTGCTCAAGAGGCTGTGGGGAGAAGGAACCCTACTCCACTACTGGTGGGAGTGTAGATTGGTGAAACCACTGTGGAAATCAATTTGGAGATTCCTCACAAAACTAGCAATAGAAGTCCCATTTAACACAGCTATTCCCCTTATGGGTATTTTCTCAGAAGACTTAAAGACATCATACCACAGCGATATATGTGCACCCATGTTTATAGTATCACAGATTGTTATAGCTAAATCTTTGAAACAACACAGATGTCCATCCACTGAGGAATGGATAAAAAAATTGTGGTATTTTTGTACAATGGAGTATTACTCACCTATTTAAAAGATAAACTCGAGGCTTTTGTAGGTAAATGGATGCAACTAGAGACCATACTCATGAGTGAAATTAATCAGATCCACATGTATAAACATCATATTGTCTCCTTGGTGTAGGAACCTGAAATACTAGGTATAACTCAAAATGTACAATAGATGACAGAAAAAGGAAAGAAATTGCTGAAAGGAAGGAATGACTGGGATGAGGGAAAGAAGAAAAAAGAAAGTAGGAAGGCAAAATATAAATATATTTGAATAGCTGCAATGACTGTATTGCTGTTATCTGATGATGTACTGAAATTAACAGTTAATGCTCACAATTTTTTATGTTCTGATCAACTTTGCATACTTGTGTCTTGTGGTCTGAGCAACTGATTTGAAGGTAGTAATATGCAATGGAATTACAATGGTGAACTCCTATCATCTTGTCCAATGAAACTCTGTATTATCTCTAAGGTTTTATTGAAGAATTATTTTCTTATTGTCTTTAATGGTTTGAGCAATATTTCATTCTTACATCTGATAATCCTAGCAATGTAGGTGAGGATAGCAATATGCAATGTAAGGACCACTGTTGATTTGTATGAATTTGTCTTGAGACCCTGTATCACTTTGAATGTTTTTGCTTTGATTTATTTATGTTTGTGGTACTGGTATGCTGTGACTGTTCTATTTTTTTGTTTGTTTGTTTGTTTATCTTATACTATTCACTTTAAAATAAAAAAAAATTAAAAAACTTAAGAAAATTACATTTTATGGCCTTAAAGGAGCCAAATCACATAAAGCAAATATGTGCTATTATTTACAAATATATTGCATTTGTTCAATAACACTTACTAAAATTTAGATCTGACAACATGTTAACATTCAGTGTTAATTAACATGCCTGAACACAGTGAACCTGCATTTGTTTTACCAGGTCTTCTAATTTACACTTTTAATTTTATTAACAAAAACAAAAATACTGATCTAAATAACTAATCCTTACTTTAAATAATGACAGGCTAAAATTTAGGTTTATATATATGCCATACACATGAGAAATCTGGTCATTTTTAATTTATGTCAAGCTACAGAGCTTCCAGACACTTGGTTTCTGTTTCTCTCTAATGTCTTTTTCCAAATTTGGGTGTTCACAAAAATGTACTCTTTCTGTCAAGAATGATGATTATAGCCAGAAGGAATAAAATTTGGGGTGTGATTTTGAAAAATGAGTGCCAGATTTTTATTTTCAGAATCTTATAAAAAAGAGTAACTGATTTTGAACATGGAGGATGGATATTGGTAATAAGGTTATATAATTGTTTTTATCTTGCCTATGCTGCAATATTTCTCAGAGAGTATAATTTCACAAAAATTAACCCCCTAGGCAATTTGTTTGATATCCATTATTTTGTCCAACTTTAAGAAACTTTTATGTATATACAATTTGATTTCTCTTATGCCATTGTATTATTAACCTTTATGTAAATTTTACTGCATTTGCTTGTTTAAATTACTGTAGGATATTTTAATCATGAGTTCTTAATGAAAGCCTAATTGTTTGCTATTTTTGGTGTTATTTACAAAACACAGGCTTTTTAAATCCAGTTAGAAAAAATTTAAAATCCTGTTATACTAACCCTTTAGGACCACAGTTATGGCTTCTGTAAGAACTTGTGGTTCTCCGTGTGTTGACGTTGCTCGAGTTGGAACTTTTGCAAATATCCAGCTCTACTGTGTATATTTAGTGTTTGTGAAATTCTAAGGCACACTTGTTCCCACTTAGGATCCACACATTTCTCAGTCACTAAAAACTTCAGGTTGCACCATATGGAAAGAAATCCACTTATGTAGTAGCATATCTTTGGGACAATCTGAGATTGCACCTGGTGAAGCATTTAAACAGAGAGCCTTCTACAATGAATTAGAGAAGTGCTCAATAAAGGAAAAATGAGAATATTAATGAGAAAACCTACTAACTGATTTTTAAGGTTGACACAGTTCGGAGTGCTGAGAAGCCTTAAAAGCAAAAAAGATACCAGTTGCCATTTAATCAGAGAGGCGTATTCTAAGGTGCCAATATGACTTCTCTAAACTTATTTTAAATTTGCTCCTTCTGCAGTGAAATGCATATTGGCATTCCCTGATTCCGTTTTGTTAAATAAGGTGAAAACTCAGTATGTGCAGCCAGTGAAACAGTCATACAGAATTATGCAAAAGTACAGGGTTCAGAGAAAAAGGCTGGAAATGTGAGGCATTAAAGATATTTTATTTTCTTAATATTTTTCACGGCTTCCCACTCTATGCAATAGTCACTCTCTGAATTAATTCTTTTCTCAGTTTATGCTTTGAGCATTCTCTTTATCTCCTCAGAATCATCTCCTCATTTCAAGGAAGAGATAACAGGATCTTCCCCAAAGAAATATTTTGCAAGTTCAATAAGATATTTGTAAAACTTTGAATTAAATGTCCATTACCCAGAAAATGCTCCATAATGGAGAGAAAGATAGCTTCTGAAATTAATACTGTTTTGGATTTTTTTGTCCTACAAGGAATCATTAAGCATTCTGAACTCCTACTCTGAAGATATACCTCTCTCCTACGATCTTGCATAAATACTAATTTTAGTGCAGATATTTTGTCCCTTCTCTCATAGGTACTTGTACATGTCATACTTTCCAGTCAAGAATACATGTATCTTCAGGAAAGAAACCATGTTAAGTTATACTTTTCTTTATTAATTCCCCATAACCACTACCTCAACACTTCAGACATCCTACAGGCTTTGAAGTGATTACCTATGTGCCACTCTCCTGGTTTAAAATAAAAATTACTTGATTACTAAGTGGCGTGAAAAATCTTTTACCTTAAGGTATAAGTCTGATCAATGTGGGTGAGGGTATTAAGGAAGCTGTGCTGCTACCTATAGCTGTCAAATCAAAATTTAAAAAAAGAATAGCTGAAGGTCTGAAGCTGATGCCTTTCAAACATACCCCTGTTTATCTTCGTAGGTATAAAGAGGATAACAGTAGCCTTAAAGGGACATATATGTAGGTAAACATTATGAAAGCTTAAATGTCATTCTCCACTCTAGGAAATATTTTTAAACTCAAAATAATATTGGTTAATAAAAATAATTTACTTATTATTTCATCTAGTTTCAATCAGTGGAGATTCTCAGAATTCTTTTTCAAATTAAATGCTTTATAATTGCATAAGAATTGAACTAGAACTTGTCAACTTTGAATAGAAATGTAAGTATAAAAGTAAGTTTATTAAATGAGTCATTGTTTTGCTTCACACATTTTTGCTTGTTATTTCTTCTCAATGTTTTGTAAACCATTAGAATAATAATCAATAATTCACTCAAAATAGTTTTTAAAAATCTACTAATCTATTCCTGCTTTGAAGAAGCGTGAGATCTAGTAACTAAAAACACTGTTAATAAGTGTACATTTCATGAGAAAGGAATATCAGTCCTTGGCTTGTAAAATTTCTAGAAAGGTAACAACTCACAATAATTATAAAATTGAAAAATTAATATGAAAAATCACCAGAATAGAATTCAACTATTTAACAACTAAATAGCTCTAAATGTCTTTTGTAACTTGTTATATAAGCATGATTATTAGTTTCCTTAGATTGCTTCTCTAGAAAGCTTTTTGCTGATGTGAACCTCTTATTCATAGACTGTGTGTTTCCATGTTGACACATAATGACTCTTCTCCTCTCTCACTCAGTCTTCCCCACTGTTTCTGTTAACCAAATTATCAGATACACACTAAGAAATGTTACATGAAAGTCAACTAAATAAAATTTCACTTTTCACGGAATACAGTGCGGTTTTAGAAGAAAATTCTTTAATCAAATTGCAAGTGTAAAGGATACCAAAGAACTTTAAGTACATTCCATGAGAGGACCAGGAATGGCTGTGTCTATTGTGTGTGCTGCCATTCAAGCACAAGCATTTATTCCAGCAAACTGTTAACCAATCAAGTCATTTCCCTGCATAATATTCCCAGAGCTGGATATATAAGGTGGTATTCTGTGTAACTTTCCCAATAATCTCTATTACAAATTTGATTGTTTTGTTTTTTGTCTCATTAACATTGAATGAGTAAAAATATAACTGGAACAACAGAGTTCTGTTAAAACAGGTGATCTGAGCACACCTGATCAACTGAATTAAAAATGTTTACAGTGCATTGAGCTCCATAAAAATGGATGTTTTCATCTACAGCCAATGCTGTCTTGTAGGGTCTTCCTTAAGGATGAAACGAAGATGAGATGTTGTAAGAGATACCAAGGAATTGCACATAAATAATTATAAGAGATTACTCTAACTAATCATATGTCAATAGAGCAGATAAACTAGAAGAAATACATGAATTCCTAAAAATATAAAACTTACCAAGAGTAAATCAGAAAGAAGTTGAAAATATGAACAAACCAATAACAGATGAAGATACTAAAGTAGGAATCAAACTGGTCTCAAAACAAAAAAAGCACATGCTAAATGGCTTTATGGATGTATTTCACCAAACATTCAAAGAATTAATGATGACTTTCTCAAACTATATCAAATCATTGAAAATGAGAGAACATTTTCAGACTAATTTTATGAAACCAGTAAAACCGGACCACATTTGTATGCAGCAAGGTATATAAACTAGAGTTTTCCCTTAATGTCCTCGAGAAAGGGAGCACAGGCTGGTCGAAGCCTAGGACACAGCATTAAGCTCCAAGGCACAAGAGCCTCCCTGGGTGGACCCAGTCTCTGCTGCACTTGTCTCCCATTTACCAGAGCTGAACAACTGTGGAATGAAGTCCTCTTGGGTTTTGCATCACAGAGGACAGCGCGTTCCACTGGGCTGCAGCACTGAAGGACGCATTATCCAGAGAGTGAGCAGTACAGGCTATGAGATGCTGCAATCAGCCCTTGCCTAGCATAGTGTATTGCGCTGTGCCATGCTCTGCAGTTATGTTTGAGAACTACAGGCAAGAAAGAATGCAAGATGGGGTTGGCCCAAAAGCACTGGAGAATGGCCCGGTATTACCTTCAAACCAAAACTAAACAAAGAAAAGAAAGGTAAAGATCAATACCGCTGACAGATACAAAAGTCCTCAACAAAATACTTTCAAACCACACTCAAAATGAAGAAGATCAGGCACTACCATCAAGTGATGTTTTATCCCTGGGAAGGCTAGTTCCCAATGGGCGAATCAATTACACATGCTCCACCACACTGAAAAAAGTGTAGAATCATATCATTATTTCCATAGATGCAGAAAAGCATTTAGCAAAATTTAACATCCTTAATGATAAAAAAATTCTCAAATTAGGCCCAAACGTAACATACTTCAACACAAGAAAGGTTATATATTACAAAACTACAGCTAACCTAATATTCATTGAGGTTTTCTCTTCTATGAGGTATAATGTCTACTCTTTCATGTGTAATTTTATGACTTGAGACTTCTCTCCTTTTCTATCTATTGGTAGCTAATGGCTCATCAATGTCATTTACTTTTCAAAAATTGATTATTAGTTTTATTGATTTTTTTCCTTTCTACTATTTATTTCAATTATATCCTCTCTAATCTTTATAATTTTTTCCTTCTGCTGACTTGAGGCTTAGTTATTGTTTCTTTATCCCCCTAGTTTCTTAAGATATGCTATTACATTGTTTCTTTTGCTTGAGTAATTAATACTACTTGATTAATAAACATGAATAGGTTCATAGTATAAAACAATATTTTGAGATATGCATGTATTAATGAATGGCAAAATAAAACCAATCAACATATTCATCATATAATGCACTTATTTTTTGTGGTAAGAGAAATTAAAATCTACTGTGTTAGGTAACTCTAGGTACCTAATACAACACTATTAAACATAACCAAAATTCTGTGTAATAGACATTTTGAAATTATTTTGTAACCTTTAACCAAGCACTCCCCATTCCCCTTCCAGTCCTTGGTAACTACTACTGCATTCTACTGTCTGCTCCTATGTATTTAATTTTTTAGGTTAAAAATTTGCATATTACAACATGTTACACTTACTGTTCTGTGATTGGCTTATTTCATGACCATAATGTCCTCCAGGGAGATCTATGTTGTCACTAAAGATCAAATAGTATTTCATTGAGTGTGTATACTATATTTCTTTATCCATTCATCTGTTGGTGAACATTAAGTAATTCAATGTTTTGGCCATTATAAATAGTACTGCCAAGAACAAGAAAGAACAGACACTTCTTTGACATAACAATTTCATCATGGGAGTTGATACATGTGCATAAATATTTTATTTCTTTTTCTTCATCTTCTTCCTTTCCCTCTTTCCCACCTTTTCATATCTTGGTTGAATTCCCTTTTGCAAAAAATGTATCCCCTGTTTTTATTATCTTGTTTTTCCCTATTTTTTTTTTTACATTTTCAGTTTCCATATGAGAGAACCTTTAAACTTGTGTGTTCAGTTTATTTCACTTAATATTATGCAGTGAACAAATATTATGTGAACTTAAATTAGGATAAGCACAGAATACATTTGTATACAACACTTCAGAGTCAATTATCATGCACTAAACAAGTAGGATAGTGCTGGTGCTTACCTTAAAAGGCCTTGGGAAAGATATAACTGAAGGTTTCAAATATGAGTTTCTAAAAGTTCTGGTTATAGGATGGCTATGGAAATACTAGAAACACATGGCTTTTGCACTAAATTTGCAATAAATTATACTGAAAGATCCTGCGTACCTGAGAATTATTGTATATTAATTGAGTATCAGGAACTACTCTGAAAGCTCTTCACAAACTGGAAGTGTGGAACATATCAATGATATGCCTGTCACATGGCTGACATGGGAGGAGCATGGCAAAGTCTCATCTGGTGAGAATACGTCTGTCAGAGAATCCCCTTGCTATTTCTAAAATTGCTCTCTGTTCCCAACATCTTCGATTAGTCATTAACACATCCTAAAATCACCCAATCTCTTGAGCTAGTAACTTGACTGATCTTATAATCCACAGTTTTCCTAAAGTGTATATTTTCTCTTTATTTTCATAATTGGACAAATCATGCTTTGGCCTGATGACAAATAGAATTTTAAATAGAATTGTAAATAGAATTTTAATATTTAATTTCATTTTAGATTAAACCAATTTGCTTGTTATGCACTTTAAAAATTGGTAAGAATCTAATCTTCAGCCTATCCAATCTTAAGGATATTCTATATCCAGATCTAATGGTCCATCTCTACCAAATTGGGTGAGGCACAATTATCATCTGCATGTGAAGCTCAAAAAATATCAATTGAGTACAAATCTTGACAAGTTCTTATGATGATAAGTTGGCTAAAATTTATCTTATGCTGCAAGATGAATATACAAGAGTATTCTAATTTCTGACAAGATTGATACACACAAGATAGCTCAGATAATTATATTACTAATTTCTATTAGTTCATTAAAAAGAACAGTTTGTGCTCATATTGTTTGATTAATTTTTCATACCTATATCTCATCACCTAAACAACTACTTTGAAGGAAACAATACTCAATATATTAACCATTATTAATCTCCTATTATCCTATTTTGAAATTCTATGTCATTGTTTTTATTATTTTTTTTCTCCTTCAAAAAAGATTGAATGTTACCTAGGAAAAATAATTACTCAAGTTTTTTTCTTTAGCATATTAAATTCACTAACATCTCAAAAATCAGAAAATAACACTTGCACTTTCATCTATGATAGAATACCTTTTACTGGACTGAATATTTGCCCAAAAATAAATATAAAAGTTGAGGAAAAGCACAGTCTCTATACATACTCTATTCTCTGGCTCCAGCACCCCAACAGTAGTGCAGCATTATCTCTGAAAAGTCTCCTATACTTCTAATTTTTTTTTACTTCTAAAAATTGTAGATCTTTCAATTCAGTATTTTACATTAATAGTGTATCTGAGTCAGATGAAGCCCACTCTTAGTAACTAACATGTATGGCAAAACACACATACCCAAAACTTCAGCCCCATTGCTGAGACAGGTTTAATTCATCAAATTCCATTGCTCCTCACATCCCCATTCCTCTTTCCACTCAGGCATGTTAACATAAAATCATCTGAATCTAAGCTCTATGACATGTTAGCCACATTTTCAACGTTAAGATATAATACTCAATATCCACAAATATTGGACCATGTGAGGTTACAACACTTTTTAGGAGAGCTGTATGACCTTAGCACACATTTATGCAACTTGCAATGAAGCATCCAAAGGTCCACTGGCTAAAATTTCCAGTCTGCCACTGCAGATGTCATACAAGAAGCCTGTGATGTCAAACTCACTCATTTTAATGTAAAGAAACTACAAATATTAAGTAGAAGTGTTGTATAATTTAGGCTGCAGCTAGTGACTGAAAAGAAAAATTCATATATATATATATATATAAATATTAAGTAGAAGTGTTGTATAATTTAGGCTGCAGCTAGTGACTGAAAAGAAAAATTCATA
>NW_004955479.1:743203-759006 GCF_000276665.1 Chinchilla lanigera | reverse complement strand
TTTTTTGGTTTTTCTCCAGTACCGGGAACTGAACTCACAACCTTGCGCTTGCCAGGCAGGCGCTTTGCCGCTGAGCTAAATCCCCAGCCCCTATATCACTTTTTTAACTCTCCTCCATGCATTCATTTACTACTCAAGGAATTACCTCCACTGTCTCCAACCATAGACATCATAGTAGCTACAATATTTGAGTTTAAGAATCGATATCTAGATAAGCAAGATTAGTAGGGAATATTAACAACAATTAACTAGATCTCCTATATGTTCTCAGATATAGGTTTACAATTAATATCAGTCAAATCATGCTGATCTTTTTACTGGATCATGTCATATGCATGATTTTTCCTCTGATGATGTGTTTTCCCTATAGCTGTACTATTCTCAATATATAGCAGGCCTGGAGATTTATAAGACCTTTCTCAGTGCTGGTAGAATATGCTGAGCTCAGCACTGTGGCTAAATAAGAAAAAATACAATATAAGGACAATATTTTTCTATTTCTACATCTAAGTATATTTTCCTGTTGTGTAAATATCCCTGCAGAAATAACTTTCCATAGATAAATGAAGAGTAAATATTTCTATTGTTTGATACTGTAGTCCCTCCCAGGGAGGAGAAGATGAAAACCATGTCGTCATGAACAAAAAGCAGCAGACCAGTACATTAACCTCTTCTAGTTTCATCACTCTTTCCCATTCTTCTGCTTCCCTACACTTTGTATGTCTGTATGTGTTTTCAGCTCAGCCTTAACACTTTAATTAAATATTGATGGAATTTCTTGTTTGTGACTTAGTTAAGAATAGAACACATTGGTTATGTGCATTCCAATTTTAGCAGATTTACTTTGATCTGGCCAGGCCATTATTAACAAAGCACCTACATTCATGATTTCTACTAAGGAAGAATAACACATAGAAATTTATATACGTATAAGTAAAATGACATTGTGTATTTATTTCTCAATCATATACTCTCTGTTTAAAGCTAAAAGTCAGAGCCTACTAGGACAGTTATATAATTTCCTGGTATGTAATTTATAATTCAAGCTAAATTTATTGTTTACTTTTAAAAATATAGGATTACTCAATTATTTGTAATGTGTATGATGAAAATTTATAAATAATGTCAAAGTAAAAGCAAAATGAAATTTGAGATAGTTGAACCTTAATTGTATAAACCACCAAGCATTCATCCCATATTTCTTACATAAATCAAATTCACAGTAAATGCTGAAACTGCTTAAATGCAAAATATTTCTGCCTTTACTGTATAAAAGATCTTATATTCTAATGACATATATGGCTTACAAAACATCTTTCTCAAGTACCTAGAACTGTAATCTACAAATATAACTCAAAGATATTAGTTCTCTTGAAGGAAAAAGACATAAGAAAATCTTTGCTGTCCCCTATATTTCTGTTACAATACATTGAATTTCTATAGAGAATATAATCTGATTAAAGAAATTTACCTATAGTAAATTCTTTTTTTTCTATCTATTTGAGACTGAGCCTTCCTATGTAGTCCAAGTTGGCCTTGAACTCATAGACACCCTCTTGCTTCAGCCTCCCAAGTGCATGGATTACAGATGTGCCCTGTCATGCCCAGCCACCTGCTATAAATTCTTTTTTTTTTTTTTTTTTTTGTTTTTTCTCCGGTACCGGGAACCGAACTCACGACCTTGCGCTTGCCAGGCAGGCGCTTTTGCCGCTGAGCTAAATCCCCAGCCCCACCTGCTATAAATTCTTGAAGAGCATGAAAGTAATAAGAGAAAAAAAACCCACAGCTATTTAACTGTAGATTATACTTAACATAAAGATTTCATAATGTAGCTGAATAAAAGTTATTTTTGTAAATGGAAAGACCAATATATTATTTCTAAAAGTGGGAAACCCAACGTATTATTTTTGTAAACATTATATATCCTGATACTGCTAATATTAGATGGGATACACATATAAAATATGTCTGTGTATATATTATTTCAAATATGTATGTGGATATTTGCAAATATATGTACAACATATGTATACAGGTACATATGATTATTACTCTAACATTCACTGAGATAAATACTCAGAAAACTGTAAAGTTTGTGACAAATCTGTGACAGTGTGTGGATGTAAGTAGACACTGTCTGAACTTCTAGGCTGCAAACCTGTGTTCACATCTTTCACTGAACACTTGTACCCAGCAACACTTCTTAAGGTCCAAAACCTGTGCAGCACTGCTGATTTTCTGATGTTTTGATGTGAATGAACAATGTTCCTTCTGGTTCACTCTGATATTCTGTGGTTTTCTCCCTCATTTTTTCTCTCCTGTCCTCTTCTCCAGCTTCCCAAAGCTTGGGTGATCATCCTTTGTCCTTCAGCATTGCTTCCACTGTATATCTCTTCAGTTATTTCTCTGTTTTGCCCCCAGCCATCTTAAATTCCCCTTCCACACAGGATAAAATCACTCTACCAAGAGTAAACTCACTGCATACTAGGTTTATGTTGGACGTGTTATATAGCTATAGATCATGCTCCTATGATTGGAGATTTCAAATTTGCATTTGCCAAAGATTGTCAGTTTCTAGACTGTGCTTTAGGGTACTGTCTTTGCTAATTTACTACTTTAGACAGGATACCATTCGTGTAATTAGTTGTTGTCACTTGTGTTATCACCATCCTGATTATAACCATCCTGATAGTGCAGTACCATCGGACTAGTTGCTGAGCCAAATAACAGCTCTTCATTCCTAAAACAGTGCAAAGACATGATCTAGACACAGATACAAAGACCAACAAAGACGACAGCTACACCAACAAATATCTAAGAAGAATAGATATTTCCTATGGAAGCCAATACCAGTGATAAAGCTACCTAATATCAGAAAAATACAACCAACCACACAGAAAGCAAGTTAAAATTTAAAGCCATATAAAATGAAAGTTGCAGAAGCAAAATGCAACCCCAGACTCTCAGCCCACCCCATATAAATCTGAGGAAAATGACACAGAAGAAATCAGAAGTCATCCACCTGAATTTTCTGGAGGGAGCAAAAATTAGAAAAAGATAACATACACATGAGTCTATAGAGAAAATCAGAATAAAAATACTTTCTCAGGCAAAAAAGAAAAATAGAGATGAGGAAATCCGACTAAATATAGACAAAAAAAAAAAAAAGAGGAGCATAAAAATGGTGGAAACTATGAAAACCCAACTTAGGAAAGAAATGGAATCCATTAAACAGATTCAAACAGATATCCAGGGAATTAAAAATTCCATTGAGAGTTTGCCAAACCAAATGAAAGAAAGTGAAGATAAAATATCAGATCTAAAGTGGGATCACATTAGTTATCCCAAAAAGAAAAATCTATCAAAAATAGCAATGGACCATGAAAAAACTCAACAATGCAAGATGATGCAAAGTGAAACATAAGATTGACCAAAGTCAATGAAAAAGGAGTCAGCACAAAGAACATAAAAGCCTGTTCATGGATCTAACAGCAGAAATCTCCCCCTGTATTGAAATAGAATTTGAAATGCAGTTAAGTGTGACATTCAGAACTCCAATCAGTTATAATCAAAATAAATCTAAACCAAGGCATATAATAATCAAGATCCCAGCAATTCATCACAAGAAAAGAATATTAAAATTGTTAGAGAAAACAAATAAATCTTCTATAAAGAAAGCCCATCAGAATCACATCAGAGTTGTTAACACAAACCCTTAAGTCAAGAAGATCTTGGTCCTGAAAGAAAAAAAAAAAAAAAAAACTTCCAACTTAGATTGATGTATTTTGCAAAATTATTTTAGAGAAATAATGGAGAAATAAAATACTTCCATGACAAAGAACAACTGAAGAAATTCATGACCAACAAAACTAGCTCTTGTATGGATCTGTTGGGTTCTTGCTGTACCCCAGGAAGGAACAGCAGCAAGAATGAGAAAAAATGAGCAAGAGGCAAAAAGCTGGGATCAGATGGAGGTCCACTCTCTCCTGAGCAGAGAAGGGGAACTGCCCAAGAGCAGTTGAGTGTTTATTTTATACCCTTGAGAGGTTGAATAATTTCAGCCTTGCTACCCACCAATCAGTTAGTAAGCTGCAATGGCTTGTTTACATGCTTCAAGGAGCTCCCATGTTCTCTGGCTGGCTTCGTCCTGCATGTGTAATTACTTTCGAACTTCAGCCACTCCAAACATATTTCTCTTCTCTGTTTTGTAAATGATGAGTGTTTAGCTGAAGTTGGGAAAGCTGTGCTTGGAGAATACAGTACAAATGTGCATAAGAGTAGTCAGTTACAAGTCTAGCTGACAATTGTCTGAAGTTGTTCCTGATGTGCACTTTTTACAGCTAACATATTACTATGGCAATGCTTATTTAGAGATCTTGTGGTTACGTGTTTCTGCTGGATATTTAAGATCAAGTTAAGACAAGACCTATATTAATCACTTTTTGCTATCAAGTCAGTTAAGTCTTCTCCGTGTAACTTTGGAACCATGAACAGCATCTCTTGGATCCACTGTCAGTGTCAGCCATCTGGATGCATCATGGCTATTGCTTGACCAAGCTGCTTTCTGTTGAAAGCTTGAGGGACCTTTTCTCTACACGTGACTCTCCTTAAGCACACTATACATGGCTTAATCACTTTCCTGTGCGGTCCCATAATCTCCTCGATCAGAAAATCAGGGACTCAACAGAGTTATAGGATGCCATAGCAGAGGTTCTCTCTTCTATCCTGAGTTCATGCTGACCTTGGAGGGCTAGGGCCAAAATATTGGCTATCCTCTTAGCCTATTTATCTTTTTAATTTTTGGTCTCCAAATCTCAGTTATTAAACATCCAGAAGAGAAGCTTAATGACAGTACACTATAATACAGGCAATAAGCTCATCATTACCATCTTTATGAATATCACTATCCCTTAAAACATAAATTGGAACTATTGTTTTCTTAACAACCATGGATATCCTAATATTTAAACCCTATAGAATGTTAACAAATAATAGTTACATATTTTACATAGAAATTAGAAATCAAAACCATACATATCATTGCCATATGACAATCATGATGACATTTTGTAACATACTTAAATGTTCACTTTGACATAACACTTTTAACTAATCATCTCTATCTAACACATAAGAAGCTTCTCTCTAATGTATCATCCTTTAATGACATATCCATAAGTTTGTATTAAAGGCAGAGGTTTCAATTGGAAAGAAAATCTTACCACATTAAGCACTCTTTGTTTTACATTTTGAAGGACTTGTACATCCAGAATCATGAATATATTTTAATACACTGTGAGATTAACAGTAATGAATTACCACACACATGTGAAAACCTTTGTTTCTTTATTTAGCTTCATACTCACAGCATCTTTTGTGAGAAAACCTTATATTTTTTCTGGAACACCTTTCTTTTAACCATGACCAAATTACTGGGAGTATCTCCCAAGAGACTCAGGAGATCATTGAGGGCTTGTTATTAATGTACAAATTCCCATTTTGATTACTATTTCCTAGGCCTTCTGGATCAATTTCTTTGGTTAGCCCCAGTTTGGGTTTAGCCTCATCCTATTGGCTGTAGGGCAGTCTCTGAGGTGTTACTGTCACAGGACTACACACTATCTCCCCAAAGGGTAGATCAACTTCTTCTCCAGATGAGTTCATGACACAGCCTGACAGCATGCTGTGGTACCCAAATAGGTCACTCAGAATAGTTTGGGGTAATTTCCACTTCTGTCCAAAACCAGCTTCAAGTTACCAATATAGATTGGTAGTTTTTTCAGAATCTTGAAATTACAAAAAACCATTCTCATTATGACCTGTCCTGTAATGAGAAACATTGCTTCTATCATCAAAAAGAAAATGTTTCTGACCTAAGAGTCCTAGGTAGAATCCTTCCAGTTAATTCTCATAAAAATTTCTTTCATAGTCACCTCATAGCTTCTATAATCCACTTTTATGTCATCTCCGTATGCATTTAATTCCATACACTTGTGACTAAACATGGTAGCTGGTTTGTGATTTCTAGGATTGCAGGCCATACCAGCAAGCATCAGGACAATGTGGATACTTTCTGTGATTTCTGAATACTGTTGCAAACTAATAATCTCATTGTAATTTCCATTTTCTGCACACTTTCAAAGAAATTAATTATCAGCACATTTTTAGGATACAGATTCCAAGTACCAGTGCCACCACAGGATAGGTACTTGCCCATGCATCTTTCACACAGGTCTTGAAAATGGGGGTGCCTGAGGGCCATGAGGCAGAATCCCACTGGGAAGGAGCATCTAGTTCTCCTACTACTTTGACAGCTGATGGCCTCCACTGGGTAAGGGTTGTATGACTTCTGACATGTTCTGTAAAACTGTAGTAAACCTTGCTCATGCCATAAATACACCATACGTATGCACTCTCCCAGTGAATGTTGCAGCCTTTGCAGTGATAATAGCCATATTTTAGCCAGAAGCACAAGACACTCCTTGCCTGGCTCAGTGCCTGGTAGTGACCTCTCCTGCACAGGGGTAGTCACAGCCTTCACATCCCCAGCCCTCTTTGCTCCCAGGGGATATTTCAGCCTCTGCAGTGCAGCCTGTGGGGCTGCCTCACTAGTCTAAGCCTCGTGCTGCTCCTGCCTGGCCCTTGGCAGTGGAGACACTTTCCTCACTGCCCTTTTGTCATCCTCCAATACTTCAGGCCCTGAGGGTTTGCCAGGGCCTCCTCCAGGCAGTTGGTGAGGTAGTGAGAGTGTGGAAAGCATGCAGGGCTGCCTAGAGTTCTGGGTCCTGGGCCCTGCTCAGTGGCTCCACTGCCCGAGTGTGCACTGAACTGAGGCATTGTGCTACAGTTTAATCTGCACCCCCCACATTGCTGCAGCTGGCCCTGTAAGGGTACAGCCCAAAGCCTGGGCTCCAGTGTGACAGGATCATGTGGAGGACAAGGAGGCAGGAGGGTGTAACCTACCACAGATCCACCAGCCATCAGCACCCATGGCATTCAGTGGATAAGTGATAGGAGTAGGGGGTGCACTCTAGGTACGTGAACGGACCCAGCACCCTGTCCCCCACTGCAGCCATCCAGAGAACCCCCATGATTTGAATGGGGCTGAGAGAAGCTTGAATTTGTGTTTCCTGGGAAGGGTCAACTTTTCCCAGCAGTTCTAGACCTAAGCTTATTATTCCGATGATATCCCCACCGATCCTTCGTACAAGGACTGCAAGGGTTAGCTGAAGAGACAGATAATGGCTGTGCTGTGCTTACAGGTGTAGCAGAGCAATTCCAGGCAAAATGCCCCTTGTTCCCACAACAAAAACAAACAGGCTTGTTTTTCCCTTTCCTCCAGGATGTGGCTGCATAGCCTAATAGCTACTGCTAAAGCAGCCCCCTGTACATGTGAGGGGCTGATACCTGCACAGATCCGAATCATCTCTGGCAATGTAGCCTATTTCCTGTGGGCTCTTAAAGCCTCTTTACATCATTTGCATTTTCAAAGGCCAGTTGTTGAACTGTTTATTAGCTTCTGTATTGCTTATGATCCTCTCACTAGCTTGTAATAAATGTGCTGCAAAATCTTGGAAAGATTCCTCAGGTCCCTGATAAACAGAAGCCAAATTAAGGGGTGCATCACCCTTGGAAGGAAGTCCCCTCCAAGCCCTCATGGCAGCCATCTTGGTTTGCTCATATGCTAGCAATTCAAAGGTTAGTTGGTTGTGATAGCAAAGCTACCTTCCCCAACTAGCATATCCTTTGAAAGAGCTATGTTATGAATAGCATTATAAGCTGCCTGATCTGTGCAATATCCAAAAAAACGTTCTTTCCACAGCAAATAATCACCTGGATTTAAACATGCTTTAGCTATTGCTTTCCAATCATTTGGGGCCATAATCTGTTATCCTAGAATTTCTACAAAACTCAAAATAAAGGGAACAGTAGGCCATAAGTAGCAACAGCTTGTTTTAACTCTTTTAGGGTTTTGAAAGGTATACTGACATATAACTTGTCCTGGATTTTGGGGGACTTGAATTTCCATAACAGTGTAGATATGTTGAAAACCCTCTATGGACATTCCTATGCCTCTAGCTTCTCTTAATGTCAATTGCAAGGTACATAGGGAAAAATTCCCTGAGAGGTGGAAGACACCTGTGTCATGGCCAAATTCCCCAGAGTAGAAAAGGCCAGGATAGCTGCCTGTGGCTCAGTCAAAGTCATCTGGCATTGTGAAACAGAATTCATGAGGAAACATTTTTCTGGTGAGGAAAAGTCCCTTTTGTCGCCCACCACTCCTTCCTTCTTAAATTGGACCAGGCTAGAGGGCTCAGGCTCTATCTACAGCACCATTGCTCTGGCCTCCATGTCCCACTTAGGCTCAGGACTTGATTTAAACATAACATTCTGAACCAAATCCTTTATGATTACAAAACCCCTCCCAACCAACATCCAGAAAGTCAAATACAGGAGTCAAACATGCAATAAACACCTCTACAGACACATTCCCCCAGAAGTCTTGAGACTCTACCTGTGTGTGAATATCTTTTAGCTTCTTTGAAGCCTATATAATTTCTGGCCCTAGAGAACATGTATCTCCATGCTTTATACCTGATATTCTAGTACCATGCACTTCAGTGCTGAATACTAGCTCTTACAAATGAGCTTTCATCCTTCTGTTGCACTCTTTTGGGAAGCATTCTCACTGCCACTTAATCCTACCATGGTCCGTCCCTTCATGGTCACCAATTGTATGAATCTGTTGGTTCTTACTGTACTCAGGAAGGAACAGCAGCAAGAATAAGGGAAAAACAGACAGGAGACAAAACTTGGGTTCAGGTAGAGGTCTTCTGTTTCCTGAGTAGAGTAGTGGAACTGCCAGAGAACAGTTGAGTGTTTATTTTATACCCTCAAAAGGTTGATTAATTTCAGCCTCTCTGTCCAGCAATCAGTTAACCAGCTGCAAAAAGTTCTTTATGTGCTTCATGGAGCTCCTATGTCCTCAGGCTGTTTCATTCTGCATGTGTAATTGCTTTCCACCTTCAACCACTCCCAAAATCTCTTCAAAGAATTCTGAAAGATATTCTAGAAAGAGATAACAAAAATCACAGCTCCAAGAGTACCAATAGAAAGAAGACACCAGGCAGAACAAGAAATTAAACAGAGGGGAAAGATAGGGAGCCCACAGCAGGAAAGGAATATGACAAAGACAGGCCAATACATATCATTTTGAACTGTCAGTGTAAATTGTCCTGATTCACTAATCAAAAGAAATAGATTGGCACAATGCAATAAGAAACATGATCCAACAATATGCTGTATTTAAGAAAGATGTTTAACTCTGAAAGAAATTTATAGACTGGAAGTCAAACAAAGGAAAACAATACTCCATGCAAGAAGAACCTCTAAAAAACCAGGGGTATCTATTCTCTTTGCATTGAATGTGAACTTCAAGCAAAGACTGATGAAGGAAGGTAAATGTCACTAGGAAATGTGACAGGTAAATGTCACTTCTTGTTGTTAGAGAAAATACCAAGAAGAGATAGCAATACAAAGATAAATTTCACTTCTTGGTGTTAAGAGAAAACACCAAGAAGACGAGATAACAATCGTAAATATATATTCACCAAATAAAAGTCCACCAAAATACATTAAAAATATTAACAAACATGAAAAATCAAATAAGCACTCACACAATTGTAATGGGGGACCTTAATACCCCACTGTCATGAGTAGATCAACTACACAAAAGAAACCACCAAAGAAATATCAGAACTGAACCAAACCTGTGAACAAACAGACTTAGTAGGTATCTACTCAGTAGATGTTTCACCCACAATATCAAAATACACATTCCTCTCAACTGCACATGGAGTTTCTCTAAAATAGACCACATTCTAGTCCATACAACATATTTAAACAAATGTAAAGGAATTAAAATTATTCCATGCATATTATCTAATTGTAGTGTGATGGAGTAAATCTCTAAAGAAACTACAAAAACTCCATTAACACATGGAATGAATACACCATATTGAACAACCAATAAGTCACACATGGATTTGAAGAAGAAATTAAACTATCTACAATTAAATGATAATGGAACTTATGGAATGCAGTGGAAGCAGTCCTAAGAGACAAATTTATAGTGGTGAATTCTCATATCAAGAAAAGAAAATAAGTTCAAATAAACAAAGTAATGCCGAACCTCAAATTTCTAGAAAAAAGAAGAAACGGCCAAGCATAAAGCTAATGAGGCCAGAAATTATAAACATCAGAGCAAAAATTAATGCAGTTGAGACTAAGAAAACATACAATCCATGAATCCATCAATCAATAAATGAGTTGATAATTTAAAAGATTGAATAAAATTGACAAAACCTTAATGATCTTATCAAAAAAGGAAAGTAGAGAATTCATGCAATTAGGAATGAAAAGGCTGAAATTACAGTGGATATTTTGCAAATCCAGAAGATCATCAATACCTACTTCCAGAATCTTTACTCTAATAAGATGGAAAGCACAGAAGAGAAGGATAGATTCCTAGTTACATATAAATTATCAAAGTTCAATGAAGAAAATATAAAAATTCTAAATAAACAAATCTCACTCAATGAAATTGAAAATGTAATTACAAACTTACCAACACAAAAAGCCCAGATTCTTATGGATTCACTGCTGAATTCTACAAGAAATTTAGAGAAAATTCAGTGTCCATATTCATCGAATTCTTTAATGACACTGAGAAGGAGGGAATGTTCCCAAAATCATTCCCAAAAGCAAGAATTACCCTGATACCAAAAGCAGAGAAGGACTTATGAACATAGATGCAAAATCCTGAACAAGGCACTGGAAACCATAATGCAACAAATCATCTAGAAGATTTTACAGCATGACCAAGTCAGAATCACCCCAGGGATGCAATGACAGTCCAATACATGCAAGTCAATAAATGTAATGCACCACGTTAACAAAACCAAGGACAAAAACCACATTATCATCTCAATAGACGTACAAAAACCTTTTGACAAAGTCCAACATGGATTCATTATGAAAGCCCTATAAAAAATAGGAACAGATAGATTTATCTCGATCTGATAGAAGCCATTTATGACAAACCTACAGCCAACATCATAGGGCAAAAACTACTTTCACTCAAAAATGAGTAAAAAAACAGGGATGTCCAATATCCCTAATCCTATTTCATGTAGTTCTGAGTAATTAGACATAAGAAAGAAAAGGAGTAAAAATAGAAATGTAAGACGTTAAATTATCATTATTTGCAGATTACATGATACTTTATATAGAAGACCCCAAAAACTCCACAAAAGACTTCTAGATTTAATAACCAGAGTTAGTTGCATAGCTAGATACAAAGTCAACACTCAAAAATCTATAGCATTCATGTACACAAATAACAATTTCAGTACAAGAGACATTAGGGAAACCACATCCTTTACAACAGCATTGAAAAAATGACGTACTTAGGAATCAATCTAACAAGCTAAAAGATCTGTACATTGAATACTACAGTACTCTGAGATAGAAAAGAATATCAGCAAATGTAAAGATATCTCTTGCTCTTTGGTAAGAAGAAGCAACATACTAAAAATTGTCATATTCCATAATTGTTATACATATTTAATTCAGTCCCAAACAAAATACTGTTAACATACATCACAGAAGTAGAGAAAACATTCCTAAATTTCATTTGTAACCAGAAGAGACCTAGAAGAGCAAACGCAATTCTGGGCCACAAAGGCAAGTCAGGGGGCAACACATTCCCTGACTTGAAATTATACTACAGAGCTACTGTGATAAAAGTAACATGGTACTGGCAAAAACAACAACAACAAAAAAAAGACGTGAAGATCAATGGAACAGATTAGAAGATGCAGAAACAACTCTAAACACACTCAGCCAATTGATCTTTAAGAAAGAAGGTCAAAATATTCACTGGAAGAAAACAGTCTCTGGGATATAGCTCAGTGGCACAAGTGCGCCTGCCTGGCAAGTGCAAGGTCCTGAGTTCGATCCTCAGTATCAAAAAAAAAAAACCAAAAAACCTCTTTAATAAATGGTGCTGGAGGTAGGGATATAGCTCCATGGTACAAGCGTTTGCCTGGCAGGCACAAGGTCCTGAATTTGATTCCCAGTACCAAAAACATAAAAAATTAAAAAATAAATGGTGCTGGAAAAACTGTCTTTCCACATGCCAAAGACCAAAACTAGGCCATGTTTATCACCACGTATGAAATTTATTGTAAATGGATCAAATATCTCGATATTACAAGAATATTGGTGTACAATATTACAAAAGAAACAGCAAATCTGCTAGAAGGTAGAATAGGTAGAACTCTTGATGACATAGGTGCAGCAAAGACTTTATGAACAAAAGCCTAATGGCATGGGAAATACTACAAAGAACAACTGGATCTCATCTTATTGAAAGGCTTTTGCAAAGCAAAAGAAATCACCAACAGAGTGAAAAGCCAACCCACAGAGTGGGAAAAATGGTTCTCCAGACAAAAGACCAATATCTAGAACATATAAAGATTTGAAAAAATCTGACTTCCCCAATTTATAGACCCAGTTCAAAAATGGGCATCTGAGATGAAGACACACTTCTCCGATGAAGAAGTACAAATGCCAAATGGATATGTGAAAAAATGTTCAGCATCACTGGTCACTCTACAGATTCAAATTAAAACAGCAAGAGATTCAATCTCACCCCAGAAAGAATGGCTATTTTAAAGAAATTAACCAATAACATGCTGGTGCGGATGTGGGGAGAAGGGAAGCCTTCTCCACTGTACAACCACTGTGGAAATTGTGTGAAGATTCCTCAAAAAACTAGGATTAGTGTCCCCATTTGACCCAACTATTCCTGCTCTTAGCATCTTCCCAAACAAATTGAAAGCATCATTTCACAATGACATATGGACACCTAAGTTTACAGCAGCACAGTGTAATAGCTAACAATCCCAATGCCCATCAATAGATGAATGAATAAAAAAATTTTTTATACAATGGTGAACTACTCATCCCTTAAAAATGCTAAGCTTGAGACATTTCTAGCTAAATGGATGCACCTTGAGAACATACCCTTAACTGAAATAAATATGACACACATGTGCAAAGATCACATTGTTTCTCTGTTGTAAGAAACTAAAAGTGTAAATAAGAACCAAAATATATAATAGACATTATAAATTGGAAGAAATTGTTCAAAAGGAAATGGGAAATAAAGGAGGATGGGAAAGGAAAAACTGATTAAAAAGGATAAAATGGAAAACACTTTGCAAATAAGGAGGGAAAGAGGGGTTGAAGGGAGGGGAGGGGAATAGGAGAAAAAATAAACAGGGACTAAGACATATCATGTACAGATATATCCATACAAGTTTGCTCTGATGAATGTGATCATTATATATATCTAAATTGTGCAATAAACTTATTAAAAATAAAAGACTAAATTAATTTTTAAATTACCATAAAATTGACATATATATGTATATATATCCCCTCAGAGGACTGATACCTAGAATATATAAAGAAGTAAAAAAATTTACACTCCTCAGTGTAAAGGGACCAATCAATAAAGGGCGATATATTAAAGTAAATTAAGTGAAAAAATTCTTTATATTTAATATATATATTATAAAATTTTAAAAAAACAAATATGATTCAAAATGTTAACTAGGATTTAGAATTGTGCTGTGAAATGCACAGGTTTTTGGAGCTTTGAATAAACTGTTATTTGCATGCCCTACTTTAGAGTAGTGAAATTACAAACCTTGATTTTACAAAAATCATATTACCATTTATAGCATTAATTGATTCTTTAAAAGCTATGTGTACTAAATCTTAATTTGAAACAAACTATTATCCAAATAAACATGTGAATCATCAAATCTTCTTCTGACACTCATATGCCATCTATTGCTTAGAAAATTAAATATGCCTTCATTTAAACATTATTTTGATATTAACAATTTGCATAACTGTGTGACATCAATACATGTTTTACAGGTAAAATTGAACAAGGTTCTCCAACTCGTTATGGCTTCATATGTGCAAAAATTGTAATAAATTATTTTCTGTGATTTTGGAGTAAAAAACAAGTGAAATTTTGAGGATTGCTGATTTGGAATATATAAAATTCCTTTAAGTAGTATTAGCATTTTTAAGAAAATCTAATATAGTATGTTGCCCTTTGTTAACTCGGAATGAATTTATTGCTCTTATTGGCTTCAAAGTAAAATTCCAGGTATTGAGAATTATTAAAACAGAGTATTTAGGAAATAAAATATTTAATGAAGTTCAGAAAATATCAGAGATATATTTAAAATTTGCATTGTTAAATTCAATTATCCATCAAAAGTATAAAATCAATAATTTTTTAAAATTTACAGTAAAGACAAAAAGATGCACACTAATGAGATAAGCTGATGTCTTGACATATGTTTACACTGTATACTGCTTGTTACGTAAAACCTATGTCTTCAAATATTTATCATTTATATTTATCATTTGTACGTCAAACATTTATCTATGAAATCCTTCAAAATCCTTTCTTCTGCTCTTTGTGTTGTAGAATACATTATTATTTTCTACCAGAACTTGCTTCTAATTTTAATTTAGTACCTGCTGGTAAACTGTTGTTTTTCATCAGGAATAAAAGTGCTTTGAAGCTATAACATGATAGAATGTGGTGTGTTGGCCCACGCCTGCAATCTCAGCACTCTGGGAGGTTGCAGCAGAAAGATCATAAGTTCAAGCCACTGTCGTGCCTGTAGAAGTTAATGATGTAGTGACATGTAGTGATACGTAGTGATATGTAGTGATGTAGTGATGTAGTGAGACTTTGTCAATAAATAAATAAATAAATGTGCATGGGACACACCTCATGAGTATGAAAGTCTTCAGTTTAGCCCCTGGTACTGAAAAACAAACCCTTATAAATTACTAAATTGTCAGTGAGTATTTGAATAGCACTTGATCTATTGTCCTAATGGAAACAATGATTTTGTATGAAATGATAGAAAGAATATTATATTCACAGTAAAGTTTTAATTAATTCAAACAGAACTTAGTATTCCAAATAATATCAGTCCTTGTTTTTAGAGGAAGAACATTTTTTCTTAAAGTTTTCAAAGCAGAAACTTATGAATAACATAAAAATATAAGATATTTGCCAAATTCAAAGTTAAAATGTAACTTTTCTCATATTTATCAATAAAGAAATTTTATAGTATTCTGGGTTCTAATTTTGACACAAAAATTTATTCATTGTAGTCACCCTTCTTGTAGTGATACAGTGTTTGAAACAAAATATTTGCATAGTTATAAAACAGTTTTGAGTACATAATACTTATTAAAGTGTTATTACTCATACTGAAATTTTAAAATTATCTTAATTTCTTATAAATCTATTAAGGTGCATCCATTGTTATTAGACAATACTATGTACTCATCAAAAATGTATAGTTTAAAATATATCATCATCTAGATACTTGTTTATAGCAGTGAAAAAGGTTTCTAAACAGCATGGAAAACATGCACTTAAAGACTTATTCACGGAACAAACCCTCAGCCCCACGCACCCTGCGCAGCGAGAGCCAGTGTTCCAGGAGCGGCTAGACACCTGGGCTCGAGTCTGTGCTCGCCCACACTGCCACGGTTCCCAGCTGAAACCCGCGGAGAGAGCCAGGTATTTCCCAGCTACTCCCTGAGGGAAGCACGTGCATCAGGGCCCCACCGCCCAAGCCCCAGGAACTTCTCCGGCTGCGGGCGGGGCGAACAAACCCTCAGCCCCACGC
>NW_004955479.1:674164-737598 GCF_000276665.1 Chinchilla lanigera | reverse complement strand
TACAACCACCATTGTTAATTCCCTACCACTTTGTTTGTAACTCTGTGTTGTCTGTATTGTGCTTGTGATATGTTGTAAAATGTTGTATGTCTGTTAATGTTTCCCTCCTTTTATCTTTAAAATAAAAAAAAGACTTATTCACACAGTCTAAAGAATGTATATGAATATTTCAACAGATATTTTGAGGTTGCAAGATTAAGGATAATTTTTCTTTTCTTCTTCTATTAATATATACCCCTGATTTTTCACTATAAAATAACAGAACTTATTACAGAAAAATGCAGTGCAAACCGTAACAATCCCTGGTGTACAATAGCCAGCTAGCAATGATATATAACTTTTATATCTAGAATGTCAGCACTGAGAATGAAAGAAGATGAAATGTTGAAGGTGTCTATTGTGTTTGACCTTTAACAGTTTCTAATTTTTCCCATTACAATTCTGCAATAAATGTTTTTGAAAAAAATTTTTACTTTCATTTCTTGGTATTTCTTTTTACAGTAATCCAAGATGTAGAATATTTACATCAAAGAATAAAGGCATGATTTTAATGGCACAGTTGTTCATATAGATCACTTTCTTTCTTTCTTCCTTTTTTTCATAGGGTGTGATTTCGTGATTTTTTTTCAGGCAGAGTTTCACTACATAGTCCACGCTAGCCTCAAACACGTGATCTTTCTACCTCAGTCAGCATTCAGAGTTCTGGGATTAGAAGTGAGTCTTAATAATTAATAAAAGCTTTCATCTTCAAAAAAAACCTGACTGTATCACATTTATTTCCTTAAAAACATTATCACAAAGACTTAAAATTATCCAGTTGAAAAATATGCACTATTCTCTTGAAAGACCATACAAAGACTGGATGTAGTTTTTTGATTTTTGTTTTGTTTTGTTTTTTTGTTTTTTTTTTTTTCCAGTACCGGGAATCGAACTCATGACCTTGCACTTGCCAGGCAGGCGCTGTGCCACTGAGCTAAATCCCCAGCCCCTGGATATAGTTTTTATCCAGTAAAATCTCTATGCTTCAAAATGTTTCTTGAAAATTTTTATAAAAGCTAGTGGATGGAACAGGAGAAAAAAAGAATTGAAATTGTTGTGTACACTTTGCAATTCCCTTAAATGAATGTAATCTTTATGTACTGCAAACATACACTAATAAAAATAGGAGAAAGAAAAAAGAAAATACATTCATTCAGTATAAAATGTAAATATGATATTTGAACTAGAAGATTTAGCTTTGAAAAATACCATCTCTAAAGTGTTTTGTTCTCAAAGTGATTTTTATAATTGTAGGAATTATTTTTAAATTTTTCTTAGTAATGTCTTTAGTTACATCAAGAAGGTGACTATTTCCTATCTTTATATAATCCCCAGGTTTTTCCAATGACTTGATTTTTAATCTGTTTCCTGATTCTTAAGGCAGAAATGTGCTAAAATATTCCTTACTTGCTACTTGGTAATACACAAAATGTAAAATAAGAAGCTGAAATATTTACTAATAAATATAAAGGAGATTATTAAATGAGCCATTACCTATAGTTTTAAATATAGTAAAATTTCACTCATTTAAAAAATGCTGATTTCATCATAACTGAAAAAATAAGGCAACATTGCAGCAAGATTAGCCAACATATTTGATTAAAATAATTGATTATTGTATGCGTTTTCCATGTTTCCCCCTCCTTCCTCTTCCTTTCCTCCCTCTCCACAGCCCTCTCCTTTCCTTTCTTTCTTGCCTTCTTGGTATTTGGGATTGAACACAGGTCTTTGATATTGAACTATATCCTCAGCCTTTATTTTTAATTTTTTATTTTGAGATTGTTATGAAGCTAAGAACCTAAATTGCCCGAGCTGGTCTTGAGCTTGCAAACTTCCTGCCTCAGCTTCCCAGAGTATTTGAATTGCTGATGTGTGCCTTCACACCTTCTTTACCTTTTCTTAAGCAAAATATTATTCCCTAAAACATTTAAGACAAAATGAACATAAAACAAAAGAAAACATGTGTTAACTGTGTACCACCTAACACATTTGAAAAAAAAAAAAATTGTAACATTCTATTATTTCTACATAGCTCTAACAGAATGCTTGCTGGAAATGTTTTACTAGTTGCTTAAGTGAAATATTGCAGACAGTTAAAATAATTTTTGCAGACGATTTTTAAATGAATGCAGTTGTGTTTTTTTAAATGTATTTGAATATCACTTAAAGTAAAGACACAATCAAAACATTTCTAAGAAACAGCACTGACTAAAGTAAAAAATTCATTTAAAAATATTTTATGTTCACTTCAGTAAAACCTGAAATAAAAAACTGAAGATGATAAACAATTACATTTAAAAGCAATTTCTTAAAAGCAAAATTTTTTAATGTTGCTATTACTCAGATAGTTATAAAAGCATTCTAGCATCTATTCTCACATATAGCAAAGGTAAGAATTAAAGACATGAAAGGTAGGAAGGAAATTTTATGTATACTCTATTTGTATAAAAGATCAAAGACCTCTAAGTAAAAGAACAAAGTAAAAATAAATTGCATGACACAATAAAATCATACAAATTTCCCTCAATTTTTTAAAAGAGAGCTACAGAGAAATAGTTATGCAGGGTCTTGACATGTTAGAAATAGACAAATAAATTTGGAGAGAAATTAATCTCTGAAATACAGCTGGATTCTGCACAGTTTTACATAAATTAACAAGAGTAGGACTTTATGAAGCAATTCCTCAAGATAATACTACAATAATACTACAAATCCTGGAACAAGGAAAAATGAGATCAATGAGTACATGAAATCAATGGGAATCCAAACTAAATGCCAGTACTGAACTGAAAATGAATTAAAAGTATTAAAAACTTACATGGCTGAAGTTTAAATGAATACTATGTAACAAGAACTGAAAATAAACAACACAAACACAGAGAAAAGTGAAAATGAAAAAGATAGAGCACGGAGAGTAGATAAATGTGATTCCTAGAGAAAATGTTCCCTTGAAGGACACAATACATTAAATGAAAATTTATGTGACTCAAAATCATAATAATGAGCAATCTTATGCAACTAGATTAGAGCTAACTATACAGATCAAACCCGACTCATCCAGAAATATTACAATGGATAGATCTATGCCTCTTCTTTCTTTTTCTTGTGTTAATTTTTTGAACTTCAAAATTAAAGTGTTTCAGGCAACGGAAAGTACATCCAAATCACCTAGAGTACAGAAGGCAATCAGATTGGCCTAGATTTCTCAGAAAAATGCCGTATCCTACTGTAATAAAACAAAGTAAAACAATTGATCTTGATAAAACAAAGTTTACACGGTCATTCTTTACATTAAAAACTAAGGAATAAAAATATTAACAATGTATCCCATAAGATGTGGAGAGGAATAGAAGAGTATGAGTACTAATTACCTCATAGTGATTTGCAAATCTTTTAATTTAGTAGGCTATTTCTGATATCAATAACTCTTGTGAGCTCTTGAAACTCAAGGAGGCTGATGTAGGAAGAAAGCAAGTGAGGAGACCAGGTAGAGCATGTTAGTAACATGATGAGACCAAGTCTTAAAAAAGAGAAATAAAAGGCAGGGGAAGTAGTTCAATGTCAAGATGCAGAGGTCCTGGTCACTTTCTAGTACTGGGAAAAAATATATCTTGACTCTTGGAGTCTATGTTTTTAAATATATTCTCCGTAGTTAATTGAATTAAAACATTTAATATTCACTTCTAGTGTTATTTCATTCTATAAGTGATTTCTACCTATTTACTTTTCTCTTTAGCTACTCATCTATTATTCTACCTGCTTACATACATAAAAATTGTTTACCTGTTATTATCCTTTGATGGATGAGGTTTTGTTGTCTTGTAGGTTTTTATTTGCATATGTTGTGGTTTGTGTCTGGATGTCCCCCAAAGCCTCATGCAGTCACAGTGAGGGATTTTAGAATTTAAGATTGGTCCGTGATCCAGTTCTGGGATTATGGGTGTGAGTGCTACACCTGCCCTGGGGCAGGTAGTTTGCATACAAAGTCAGAGAAAGAAGGAGGCTTGCTCTCTGCTGCTCCTCCCCTTTTTGCTCTTGTTGCTTTTGCTATTTTCTGCTGCCATGAACTGTTGCCCTCTGCCATGTGCCACTCTGCCTTGGAGCAAGCAGAGTATGAACTGAAACCTCCATGAACTATGAGCTGCATAAACTTCTCCTCTTTACTAAATATATTTTGTTATCTATCTTGTACCTAAAGATATTTTGTTTGTGCCTCCTTCTCCCACTACTTCCCACACAGCCTTTCTCTTAACCCAAAGTTCATTGACAAGGCTGTGTGGAGCAAGTGTCTTGGTTTGCTCTCACATCATCTCTTTACATTTCAAGCAGGCTTCTGTTCCCTGCTCCTCAGAGAAAACTATTCTCTACTGCTTCTAAGCACCATCATTTAAACTTTTAGATAAACCCTGAAGTTTGGCTCCCACACCTCCAATTCACCCACTTTACTTTACTGTATGCAGAATGACTGTGGTTTACTCATTAAATGGAATAATTTGTCCATGCATAGAAGTGTATTTCAGTAAGTATAATATAAGATACTATGTTATATAATATATGCTGTTACAGTATGTAACATACCAATATTAAATTTTAAAACACTTGTAATCCCAATTGTAAGATATGACCAAATACAGTTTCAGAAATTATAAGTGTAAAAAAGTTACCTTCCTAGAGTTATATCTGTAATCCTTAAAACAATTTCACAAAATAAGTGTAACTGTCTTATTTTTATTCATTTAAATCAGTATTTTGTTAAACATTGCTGAAATGTTGGGGTTAAGGTCATTAACTAAAACACAAGAAACCTTTGAAAACAGCGGTGCCCAACAGCTTTAGAAGCAGGAACCTGCTATGTGGAAGACAGTTCTTCCACAGACTGGGATGAAGGTGTTGTTGGAGGCATGGGCCCAGGGCATTCAAGCACATAACATTTATTGTGCACTTTATTTTAATTATTATATTGCAATATATAATGAAATAAATATCCAGCTTACCATAATGAAGAACCAGTGAGAGCCCTGAGTTTGCTTCCCTGAAACTACAACGTCCTATCTGTGGATGATGTGGCTTATGTCCAATGTATTCTGTAATCCCATTCTGCTTTCTGACACTGCACTGCTTCCCTGCAATGGATAATGGAAATGGAAAACAGGCTTTCCAGTGCTTTGTGATAATCACAGGCTATTCTGCTTTCACTTTAGAAGAATATATGAAGATTTGAGAGAATGTCTTTGAAAGAACTTTGTCTTAAATGTACTTGTAATATCATTCCCATCTGATCATCTGCTAGAAAGGACAAAGTTGATTCCCATGGCCAGTTCACACATAAGCTGCAGATCTATTTCACCTCAGTTGTGGGGTCATTTACAGTAGGAAGTAAAGCTCAAACTCTTAAATGCTGAGGCAGGTGATCATGCACCAGCTGAAACAAGATGAGCATGACTCAGTCTCTTCAAAAAATCTCTGCTTGTGCTTGCAACATGTGAAAAATAAAATAAATTCACTTATTTCTGTTATAATTCCAGTTTGGCTTTGAAGTTTCCAGTTTATCTCCTGATTTGAACACACTTGTCATTTTCTCCTGAGTGACAGGTTAAGGCCATTGAGCAGTTTGAATATATCACGAGAATAATCAATTTCTGTAACTTCTGTGTGACTGAAATCTGTTGCCAGAGGTGACTGCTTTTCTAAAAGAAATGGCTGGAGATGTTTTTATAACTCAAAAATTTTGACTGGTCATCTACTTTTAGAAAGCCACTCACTTCTGTGTGTAAGAGTAAATATATATGCTTTGCACCCACTTCCTTACAGAACTGCATGAACAAACATGAGGATGGGCACTTCAATCTGGTTTGTAATTTTAATCACACCCTGCAAGCATGGTTAAATTCAGTGACATTTTTCACCTAGCCAACATCTCCCTGTGGTTGACGAAGTATACAGACTCACATTCAGAAGCAACTTCTTGGACCCGAGTAATGAAACCAGTCACGCAGCTGCTCTGTCTCTGCATGCACTGGCATAAATTACCACTTATGTTTTCTTGATATGTAATCATCCCAGACTTGAATAGTTCTGCAGCTGTGGTGTTGTTTGCCAACAAGACTGCACATAACAATCCTCCCGAAAAGTATGCCTCATGAAAGCAAGCATTGTTGTCTGTCAACATCAGCAGACTTGTCAACCTGGCCTGCACACCAGGATGACGCATTAACCCTCTCGAATAATTGTTCCTCCACATTATCTGTTCATCAGTTTGTCTATTGGTGGTGCTAATGGAAAGTGCAATGTGCCACTTTTTGAACTGCAGCCCTTCCTAAAAGGTCATAGCAGGTGTCCTTAGAAGCAGATAGGATTGCCTCTGTATTTTGCTCTCAGTTCAGACACATTTGATGAAGTGGTAACTTTCAATAATTGCTTGTGTTCTTCATGTTCATTTAAAAATAAAGCCTCAAATGCTTGTCCCTTAGTGCTTAGTGTCAAAGTGGTGAATCAGTTTTGAAATCTTCATGATTTTGTTAGAGATCTTTTGATTACATATTATAGAAAGCAGGCTGAGAGAATGTAAATCACTTGTTGAAATGAAACCTAATTTAAATGAAAGAGATCATATTTCATTTTAAGCTTTCTTTTGTTGCCATTCTTAGTCTTTTGCTATCTTGTCTCTCTGTGTTTTTCCCATTTTCAAAGAAGCATTTCAATAAAGTTTGTCTTTCTATTCATTTTGACTAAGGTTAGCTTTTGGGCTTAACAAAGCTGTGACTGAGACAAATGCACAATGCAGAAAAAGGTTTCAGAGGCAGTTGAAATGGAATGAAGGGTAGACCACAGGCAGACTAAAATTAATGTTGGATTCTTACTTCAATTCTGCCACCACATTCAACTGAACAACTGGATTATACAAACTCAGTAGATTCTATAATGCCTTATACAAGATAGGAAATGTGGCCTAATTGTCACCTGATACTCACTGATAGGGTTTTGAAATGAGTCTGCGTGAAATTGCCTTAGTGTGGACTCCATGTGGTTAAAACTCTCTGCTCGTGTTTAACCCATGTTTGTTACCATGCACCAGTCCTAGCATCACTGCCTTTGCTTTACCTCACTTCATCAGGCATTAGATAATCATAAGGATCACATATCCAAGATTCCTTGCATGTAGAGTTCTCAATACTCCTGAGAATATCCAATGCTGCCACTGATCTGACAGGAGGTGGAGTTAGGGCAGCAATTCCAGTGATGACCAGTGGCTGTGAGTACAGGTAAACCTTTGTTCACTTGCCTGACACTCCTCTTTGGTGTTTTGTACAGCCTCTTCCTGATGAGCCATAGAGAAGTACAGGTCCATGCCTCAGGGATTAGGCACCCCTGCTTAACAAGATAATATTCAAAATACATACATAGGTTATTCATTAGTCTGTATGAGATCCTATGGTAGTTATTACCTAACCTCTCTTATACTAATAAGGACACCAAGAGGTGTAAAATATAATGAGCAGCTTCTAAGTGATAGTTAAGGATTCAGGAACACAGATGATTACTTGCAAATGCTATTATAGAGCAATACAAATGAAATATGGAAGCTCTAGAAACAACTGAGAAATATACAGAGGCACTTATACTCTACAGTTGTGCTTTGAATGTGGAGGAGTCAATCTGATTTCGTTTACATACACTGCTCTGTTGTGCTGGTGAGTGTGTTCGTTTTCTAGAGATGCCTTAACAAAGTGCCACAAACTAATACATCAAACTAAATAAACTAAATTTATTAGCTCTGAGATCTACAGGCTAGAATACAGATTAAGTAGTCAAGCTGAGGTCAGCTCCTCCTGTGGACTGTGAAGTAGAATCCATTCTCTGCCTGTCTGCATCTTATGATAGATTGAGGGCAGTCTTGAGTGTTTCTTGGTCTGCTTCAGTACTCTCATCCCTGCCTTCTCGTTCACACTGCATTCTCCCTGTTTGCATGCATGTATCCTAGTATTTCCTTATTAAAATGACACCAGTAATATTGGCTAAGAGGTTTGACTTCATTTCAACTAACTACACCTGCATTTGCCCTATTTCTAAGTAAGATCATAGTCTGAGATACAGGAGCAAGAACTTCTTCAAGTGAATTTTGGAGAAACAAAACTCAACTGAGAATGGAAAGCAACAGGTGAAAACACATTCAAATTTCTTCAAACAAAAATGGTTACCCTGTAGGTTTCCTGAAAATATATTGCTTGATAATGTACAAATATGATAATGTTTATTGTTTTAATCAATTGAAAAATTACATGCTGCATGTTGTAAGATAGTGCAGCACAATCCTTCAGAAGTCCCTTCACTTTGGCAGCAGTGCTGTCCATTTGGTTTGCTCCAGAAGTCATCATAGGCCGGACAAAAGTGCAAGCTTGGATCCAGGCAGGGTGGTGATGTGATCACTCATGCAGAATGAATGTAATTAATCTTCTAGGATAAAAATTAATGCATTTTATTTAAATAGCACTAGTTCATTAAAACTTTAGAGTAGTTACTCTCCATTTCCTGAAGTTAGCATACTTTGACAAATAGTACAGTACCAGAGGAAAAATACACAGCTATCCTTTTAGAAGACAGTGCAGATCCAAATCCTTGTGATAATGAAGGAAACATTTTTCTGTGTTTTATATCCTATGGTCAAAACACACAAGTATGAATAATACTCTCATTAGATTCACCTTGCTGAGTAATCTATGACCAACTGCTTCTTTTAAGGTAAACTGATGAGCATCCATTCATCTGCAAATTTTATTCATTCTTGCTGTGCAACTCAGCATATTGTACATGTACCCTGTAAGAATTAGAACGTGAACACTTTTAAGGTCCATAATTCTGTCTATCACACAGCTTGAGTGCCCCAATTCCTGATGTAAAGAACTGTGAGAAAATAAAGTTTGTTTTAAAGCCACTAAATTTGAAGTAATTCATGACTTCTGTCTCATGAAATAAATATGAGGATGCTCTTTTTTTCATTTCTCACTTAGCTCTTCAAGTGATAAAGAGAATTTGCAACATGGTTAAGAAATGTAACTAAACCTATTGCTCATTATATTATTTCTCAACTAGAATTGTGCATTATAAGCATATGGCAAAGTAAAAAATGATAAATTGAGGAAAGTTCTAACCCTGAATACTCAGCAAACCAAGGATGAGAGTCTAATAAGTTCTTAACAAAAATATGCAGATATGCTACTTTTTCCCTTGCTTCAGATAAATAATCTCTGTGTGCTTTCTTTACTGGACAGACTTAAGCCAAGCATCTTTTACTCTAGATGCCTTTGATTGTCAGGCTCTGGTGGTGTAAGAACTGTTTTGCTTTGTCTTCTTTTTATTGTTGCATCTAATTTATCATGATGAACACCTAGCACTCAAAATGTCTTATATCTTCTACTATCTAATAATATGCAATTATACAGGGAACAGAAAGATGTTCACTTGATAAAATATCAAATAGCTATTTACAATAATTTAAATTTCTAAGGATGAATTTCATCCTTAGTTTTGAAATTTCCAGGCTTCAAAATAATGTAGATTAATTTCTTCCTCCTCCTTCCATAAGTGCCCATCTTGGAAATGCTCTTCCAACCCAAAAACCCAAAAAATGCAGGCCTAAGAAGCAAACATCACTTCTTCACACTTACAGGCACCAGGAAGCTGGTGTGAGGATACTCCTTCAACTCTGTTCAAGACACTGGCAGGGACTGGTGGAAGTCCCATAAACACCACACCCTCCCAGCAGACAAAATCATCATTCAAAAGGCTGTGGAAATCAACTTTCCATGAGAGAGTAATACTCAAAGTTAGGGTAAATCCTATGTGTTAGACCTGTAGAGGATGACAAGTAAAGTAAAATATTCAAATAGGAGCTAGAGTTCTCAACCTAATAACCAAAAAGTCTAGTACACAATAAAAATATCACTATCACACTAAGAACTTTGAAACACAATATATTAAGAAAAGTTGAAGAAATAATTCAAAGCAAGCAGAACAGCTTCACTTATTGGCCTCTATCTGCTTCTTCTCAAGGACAGAAATCAATAACAAGTTTATAGATATGATATCACTACATTCAGTACATTCACTACATTCACAACTGGAGCACATTTAGAAGAATGATCAATCCAAGAAAGTGAATAATATCATAAAATACATTTTATACTAAGTACAAATCGGTCAAAGTACAAATTTTGTCAAAATTTCTTGAAAACCCAAATTTGTTCATCTGTTAAAGAAGGATTACTGCAAGTCAAGCCAGAGAAATAACCATGTTAAAGGAGGTATTTTCAAATTTGACAAATGATGTGATTGGTGTTAGTAAAAAGGCACTTTTGAATGTTTCTCTCTGCACTACTTTTGTTAGCTCATGAGTCAAAAGAACTCAGTCTTGACCTTGCCTTTCCATATCATTTAAATTCCATATGCTGGTTATAGATTTTCAAGCATTTTTTATACTCTTGAGGTGACAGTAAACTGGAATGTGAAAATCAACATAAATCCAATTTTTTTAGTAAAATGAAGGTGACATTTTATAACAATGCAGAAATTTAAAGTATAGCTCAAAATTAGTTGTAATTGGAATGAATAAAGATGAGAAGTTTGATTTGCAAAGAACATGTGAACAGAAATGCCACCTGTTACAGTTTTACACATTTCAAAGTCTCAATGTAGTGATCCAGAAAGACTTCTTGCTACCTGGCTTACCATTTCTACTTTAAAAAGCTATATATTCCAAGTAGTCAAAAATAATATTGGTTACTTTACCTAACCAATATTAATAAGAAAGCAAAAGAAATAACTAGGTGGTCCAATATATTAAAAAATTAGAATATCTCAAAACTATCAAAAAATGTATATAAAACATGAGGGAGAGTATATATGACAGTATATCACCACTATTATCATGAGCTTGGGGAAAATATTATCCTTTAAAACTTTGTTATAAAAATGACAGCTATGTTATGATATAGACCACAATAATCAGAAAAATATTTTCTGACTTCCAACAGAAACAGCTCTTAGTCATATAGCAATATTATCATAGATTGGAGTTTTAATCCAAGACAAAATGTCACTTAATTGTGGATTCCAAACCTCTGATACATATAATTATAGGCCCTACTTAATATCATGAGGAGGTCCTGGCATAGGTTGCCAATGGACTTATCTTTATGTAATGCCTCACTTTCACCAGACAATTTTAATGGATTTCCAACCTCCACCAACAATATCATATGACTGCTTTTGTTTGTGTGGGCCCTTAAAGATCACTATATGGATTAAATTTTCCATTCATAAATTCTCCAGTAATAGGGGTTATCTAGTCTTCCACAAGTTCATTCCTTGGCTCTCACTGCCAAGACCGTGTACCATTCTCACTACCTTCCATCTGTGGGAACGCAGTAAAAGCCTCATCTTTTCCAGGATGTGCCCTGCTCCTCACTTCAATTCTGAGTATAATGGTTAGTTAGCTCTTCATTTCACATTATTTTCCTAAATATATGAATAGAGTTGGACTTTCAGCAGTACAGGATGAGTCACAGAGAAAAAAAATTTTAAAAGTGGAAAAGCAGAGTATGTCAATTCCTTTTACACTTCCATGTCTTCTGCTTTATTTTTTCCCCAAAACCTCAATGATTCATAAAATATTGGTCTTTCTACTTCTATACATGCTATATGATAACTCACATTCATTCAAATGCAAAATCATGACCCCAACCCTTATTCCCCTAACTATAAGAACATACCTTGATTGCTTACTCTCATTTTTAGTCAGTTTACTGTATTCAGAATGGCAAAGTATAATAAAGTGGTAGTATATAATGCTCAATAACCCGTTATTTTACTGCACTGAATAAAATAGGTTATCATTTCAAAATGGAAATAATATTTTCTGTTTGTTGGTCTTTAATTATCGTAGAGACATTTACTTCCATAACAGAGTATACAAATCCATATATTTAATGACAATGTTCAAGTTACTATTCTTTATTTTTCATTTAAAGCTGTGAACAATAGAGCAATTTAATCTTCTTTCAAACTCACGGGCAGCTTATATTCTCAGTAAGTGACCATAAATGCTTTTAGTCTCTAATGCTTTTGTTTAGAATAAAATTAATTGCTAATTCTGTCTCAAGTTCTGTTAGAGATCATAGTGTATGTCACTCTCCTGCCTGTGTATTGTCTGAATTCCTACATTGCTACTCTTCTCCTGTGCAGAACAAGCCATACATAAAGCAAACAAGAGCCTCTGCTTTTCTTCAGTTGTTTCTGAATTTAAAAGCCAGTTTTTGTGCAGTAATTGCTGTGTCCCACTGTGAAATTATCCTTTTCATCCCACATTTTAATAGTGTATGCTTAATATTGGTGCTTTTTTTATCTTTCAGTATCAATCCATTTAGATGGGCATATTATCAGTCATTGACTATCTCTTCTGTAAAATAAATAGTAAACGTTCATACCATATTACCATTGTTTATTGTCTAGTGTCCCTCAGGCTATGGAGAGCATCACCTTTAATTACACCCATTGGGAGGAGTTACCCTTTCTCTCTTCAGTCAAGCTGCAACTATCAACAGATTATGCTGCAGCTGATTTCCAAAATGATCTCCAATCCTCCCTTGACATTAAGCTACCATCTGTAGCACAAGTCCCTTATTTGGAAATATTTGAAAGCTGATGTTAGGGAAGGGGGTCACTGATGTAAGAATGTATGCAAACCCTATGGGGATATAATATAGGTTTCAGTGCCTAGCAGCCTTTTTATACATGTAATCTATATACACATTCAATGAGTAACCAAATTAGTCACTTTTGTGCATGTTTGTTATAACATTTCTATTTAATAATGGAAGACTTAGGCACATTTTTCCTATCGAAATTATTAATATAATACAGAAATAGTGGATATTTCAGGTCTCAAGGTAATCTCTTGTTCTTCAGAATAGAAATACTATCAACTTTTGCCCAGTAAAAGGCAAAAAATGCCTTAATATTTAGAAGTGAAACTGAATAGGTAATTTTCTTGTGCAAAAGCCTAGTGGCTACCATTTGGTGGGAGTTAATGTTTTTTTTTCCAAAGGGGGCAGTCAACTTGATGCACATAGCTGATGCATGAATAGGGTGAGAATGGGGATCACATAGTCCCAAAAGGTAACTTAATGAGTTTTCTGATTTATGTTCCAAAAGATGCTAAGCTACTCAAAGTAGATTTTTATTTGTTTTCAAGTGTGAGATGAACTTTAAGAATTTGCAAATTTTATAGATTCAGAGGCAATTCTGAGAATTAAAATGTACAAAACTTGCATAGAAATAAATACACACAAAAACTAAATACAAATAAAAGTGGAAGGCCTGAACAGGATTGGTGGATACAATACACTCAAGATAGCAAATAATACATTAACTGCAAAGGTGCTCCTACGTATTCTTCTCTTATGACCAGAACTATGATGTAATAGATTTACAATAGACAAACACATTTAAGGTCTAAAATTAAACATAGAATAAGGAATAGAAAGAAGGATTACAGTCTGAGTCTCCACCCTCTGTATGCCTGGTGCAGACAGGAGATCCTGACCCAGAACACCCACAAACTGCTAAAATTGGGGTTCTCATTTGGGCCCCCCCATGTGTGCCCTGTGCCACCTGAGGTACTAGAGCAAGTGATCCACGAACTGCTGGCACAAAAGTTTGGATCTGGGCTTTACATGTACCCTAAACTTGTTAAGGTCACAGACACAGGGATTCTGTGACCACTGCCAGTGGAGCTCTCATCTGGCTCCTGTATGCAACCCAAGCTGCCTGAAGACATGGAATCAGTTGGTCCACAAACTATTCACCCTGAAGTTCCCATATGGGCTCTGCCTGAGCCCTGAACTGCTTGGGAACACAGGACCACTGGTCTGGGATTGCACCACAGATGCAGCCCACTTCTGGGTCATATGTGTGCCCTGAGCTTTGAGGGGACACTGGATCCAGTGGTCTACTATTGGCTGACATCACAGTTGAAGTCTGAGACATGGGAGAACTAGGTATATTTCACTGTCTGCTGAAAGACCCTAGGCTAAGCAGCACATCTCACTGGACACTGAGGGGCAAGCCTGACCACCAGGAAAACTAGGGACACTAGTGACCTTCAACAAACTGCCAGGGAAGAGAGAGACTGAGTGTTCTGCCTCTGGCATAAAACATGAAAAGACAAAGGACTAACATGCAATCTAAGAACTCTACCCCACTTAGATCAAGGTCAGAAGATATCAACATAGGATAACTTGGTAAGTACACACCTGAAATTGTTGAAATGATTGCAATGAAAGTAAAGAAACAACTCCATCAGCAATAGAAGACATCAGATCAGAAATAATCTCTTGGGCAAAACATGAAATGACAACAATAATGAAATAATTACTCAGCACATCTAAAGAACAAATATATATATAAAAAAGATGAGCATAGGCAATTGATGGAAATATTAAATAAACAATATAGGAATGAACTAGAACACATGAAACAGATTCAAAGAGATATCCAGGAAATCAAAACTTCCATTGAAAGCTGGCAAAACTGCTTGAATGAAGCCTAAGACAGAATTTCAGATCTTGAAGACAGCATGGCAGCTAGTGATTGTGAAGGAAAAGATCTCTTAAAATCAACAAAGATCCAGGAATAATCAATTCAACAGTTGCAAGATGAGGAAAAGAGAAATAATTTAAGACTAATAGGAGTCAATGAAACACCAGGAGACAATCCAAATGACATAAAAAGAATATTTGCAGAAATAATAGCAGAAAATTTCCCAAGGATGGAAACAGAATCTGATATATAAAATGAGGCATATAGAAGTCCAACTAGTCATAACCAAAATAAAACTACACACAGACATATAGTAATGAAGATCCCAGATCTCCAGCAAAAGAACAAAATATTAAAAGCTGCTAGAGAAAAGAAAAAGATCTCCTGTAAAGGAAAGCCCACTGGAATCACAGCAGACTTCTCAACACAAGCCATCCAATCAAGAGCTTGGTCCTCAGACAAAACAGCTTCTAAACAAAACTGATGTATCCTGCCAAACTATCCTACAAATTTAAATGAGAAATAAAATATTTCCATGACAAAGAACAACTGAAGAACTTCATAAATGTCAAATCATCCTTACAAAGAGTACTAAAAGATACTCCAGACAGAAAAAAACATGACCACAATTTCAAGAACAACATTGAAAAGAAACCCTCAAGCAGAGCAAGCAATTAAACAGGTAGAAAAAGTATGAGACCAACAGCAAGTAAATAACAAGACAATGATAAGCCAACACATATCAGTTATAACCATTAATATAAATGGCCTCAATTCACCAGTCAAAAGAAACAGACTGGCAGAGTGGATTAAGAAATAAAATCTGAAACTATGTAGTATACAGGAAACAAATTTTACTCTAAAGATAATCCATAGACTGAAAGTCAAAAGGTAGAAAACAATTCTCCATGCAACAGGAACCCAGAAAAAAGCAAGTGTAGCTATTACGTTCACAGACAACAAAAACTTCAAACTGAAAACAATCAACAGAGATAAAGAAAGCCACTATATAGTTGTTAGGGGAGAACTGGAAGGGAAAGAGATAACAATGATAAACATTCATGCACCAAATATCAGGGCATCAAACTACATAAGACAAATCTTAACAGACATGAAAAACCAAATAATTAATAACACTATTGTAATAGGAGATAGCAACACCCCTTTGACAAAAAGAAATAGGTCAACTGGACCAAAAATCAGCAAAAAAAAGCAGATCTGAGCCAAATCTGCAAACAAATGTACTTAGTAGAAGTATATAGAGTGTTCCACCCCACAACATCAGAATACACATTTTTCTCAGGTACACATGGGACTTTCTGTAAAATAGATCACATTCTAGACCATAGAACATACCTAACTAAATGCAGTAGAATTGAAATTATCCCATGCATATGATCTGACCACAGTGCAATGAAATTGGATATTAAAGACAAAAGGAACTCCAAAACCTCGATAAACACTTGGAAATTAAATAACAACCTCCAATGGGTTATAGAAGAAATTAAAGAAGAAATTTTAAAATACATATAAACAAACAAAAATGTAAATACAACTTACCAGAATCTGTGGGATGCAATGAAAGCAGTCCTCAGATGGAAATTTATAGTGGTGAACACACACATTAAGAGAACAGAAATAGAACAAAAAAATAACCTAATGTTGGAACTCAAACTTTTAGAAAAAGAAAAACAAGTCAAGTGCAAAGCCCAGATAAGGGAGGAGATTATAAAGATCAGGGCAGAAATTAATGCAATTGAGATGAAGAAAATACTACAAAAAATAAAGGAATCATAGAGTTAGTTTTTTGAAAGAATAAATAAAATTGATAAACCCCTAGAGAATCTTATCAAAACAAAAGAAAGAAAAAAACTCAAATTCATGCAATAAGAAATAAAAAGGATGAATTCACTACAGATCCTACAGAAATTCAAAACATCATTAAAACCTGCTTTGACAGTCTTTACTCTGATAGGATAGAAAACTCAGAAGAAATGGGCAGATTCCTAGATATATACAAACTGCTAAAGTTGAATTAAGAAGATATAAAAATTCTGAATATGCCAATATTAACTGATGAGATTGAAAATGTGATTAAAACTTACCAAGAAAACAAGCCGAGGCCCTGATGGATTCACAGAACTTTACAAGATATTCAGACAAGATTTAATGGCAACACTAGTCAAACTTCAATGAAACTGAAGAGGAAGCAATTCTCTCTAACTCATTTCTGGTGATACGTATTATACTGATACCAAAACCAGACAAAGACCCAACCAAGAAAGACAACTACAGACCAATCTCCCTAATGAATATAGATTCAAAGATACTCAACAAAATACTACCAAATAGAATTCAGCAAATCATCAAGAAACTCATACACCATGACAAAATGGATTCATTCCAGAAATATAGGGAGAGTAAAATATTTGCAAATAACTAAATGTTATACACCATATCAATAGAGCCAAAGAAAAAACCACATAACCATCTCAATAGATGCAGAGAAAGCTTTCGACAAAGTCCAACATGCATTCATGATTAACAACCCTACAGAAAATTGTAATAAATGGTCTTCACCTCAATCTGATCAAAGCCATCTATGACAAACCAACAGCCAACATTATACTAAATGGATAAAAACTGAAAGCTTTTACTTTAAAATCAGGAACAGAACAAGGATGTCCACTGTCACTATTTCTATTCAACATAGTTCTGAAAGCATTTGCTAGAGCAATTAGACAAGAAAGAGAAATAAAATGAATAAGGATAGGAAAGGAAGAGGTAAAATTATCACTATTTGCAGATGACATGATACTTTACATGGAAGATCCCAAAAAAGGAGTCTTCTACAAGAAGACTCCTTTAATTAATTAAATTCAACAGTGTAGCTGGATACAAAGTCAACACTCAAAAACCAATAGCATTCCTATACACCAACAACAAAAAGAGTGATAGAGAAATTAAAGAAAACACACCTTTCATAGTAGCATCCAGGAAATTGAAATATTTAGGAATCAATTAATGAAAAGTAAAAGATTTATTCAATGAAACTACAGTACTCTGAAAAAAGAGATAGAAGAGGATTTCAGTAAATGGAAAAATATTCCTTGCTCATTGCTAGGAAGAACCAACATTGTGAAAATGGACATAGTACCAAAATTGTTGTACAGATTCAATGCAATTTCCATTAAAATACAATTAGCATACCTCCTAGATGTAGATAAAACATTCCTTAAATTCATCTGGAACCAAAAGAGACCCATAATAGCAAAAGCAATCCTGGGCAATAAGGACAAGTCAGGTGAAATCATAATCCCTCACCTGAAATTTTACTACAAAGCTACTCTAATAAAATCAACATGGTACTGCCTAAAAAAGAGATCAGAGGATCAATAGAACAGACTGGAAGAAACAGACACAACCTCCATACACTCAGCCACCTACTCTTTGACAAAGGGGCCAAACAAACTTACTGGAAGAACGATAGCCTCTTTAATAAATGTTGCTGGAAAAATTGGTTTGCTATCTGACAAAGACTGAAAATAGACCAAGCCTATCACCATGCACCAAACTCAAGTCAAAATGGTTCACAGATCTCAATATTAAAACAGAAACACTAAATGTTTTGAGGGAGAAAGTAGGGAAAAATCTTGAAGACCTAGGGGTAGGCAGAGACTTTACAAACAAAAACCAAACTGCATGGGAAATACTTCAAAGAATCAACTGGCATCTCATTCTACTGAAAAGTTTCTGACATGTAAAGAAATCACCAGCAGAGTAAAAAGAAAATCCACAAACTTGGAAAAAATTTTAGCTGACTGTCCCTCAGACAAAGGTCTTCTATCTAGGAACATATAAAGAATTAAAAAACTTCAGCCCCCCCCCCAAACTCAAAGACCCAGTGCAAAAATGGGCAGCTGAAATGAACACACACTTCTCAGATAAAGAAATACAAATGGCAAATAAATACATGAGAAAATGTTCAATATCATTAGTCGTTTGAGAAATGCAAATTAAAATAACACTATTTCATCACATCCCAGTAAGAATGGCTGGCATTAAGAAATCAACCAATAACAAATGCTGGGGAGGCTGTGGAGAAATAGGGACTCTCCTCCACTGCTGGTGGGAATGCAGACTGGTGAAACCACTGTGGAAATCAGTTTGGAGATTCCTCAGCAAAGTAGGTCTAGAGGATCCATTCATCCTAGCTATTCTACTTTTGGGTATTTTCCCAGAAGATCTGAAAGCATCATATCACAGTGATATATGTGCACCCATGTTCATAGCAGTTCAATTTGTAATTGCAACATTGAGGAAGAAATCCAAATGTCCCTTCACTGAGGAATGGATAAAGAAATTGTGGTTATTTTTATATACTGGATTGTTACTCATCTATAAACAACAATGAACTCAAGGCTTTTGCAGGTAAATGGTTATGAGTAGAGACCATACTCATAAGTGAAATAAACCATACCTCCATGTGCTAGCAATTTATTGTCTTACTAGTGTAAGCACCTGAAAGAGTAAATAAAAATTAGGAGGTAGGATAGACATTGTGAAATGAAAGGAAACTGCTCAAAAGTAAAGAGCAACTGGGATGAGGGAAAAGAAAAAGAAAGAAGGGGAAGTTATGTATATATGTATATACAGGATAGCTAACATAGATGTATATATGTATATACAGGATAGCTAACATAGTTGTACTACTGATTTCTATCACTTTACTAAAAGGAACAGTTAATGATTAATTATTTGGTCAATCTTGCATGTCTATATTTGTTTTCTTGAGAAACCAGTTTGAAGATATCAATATAGAATACTACAACCATTGTTAATTTCCTACCACTTTGTCTGTAATTCTGTATTGTTTATATTGTTCTTATGCTATTTTGTAAATGGATGTCTGTTTGTTAATATGTTTTCCTTCTGTTATTCTTATAATAAATTAAAAAAATGAATAGAAAGAAGAGAAATAATCATAATTCTTAGAAAATATTATTTATCAGGAAGATCAATATTCCACAAATTGCTAGGATTAATAAAGACATTGTGTATGTATTAAATATTTCAGAAACAATTTAATTTCTACACATGAACTAATTTTAAAACTATAAATGCTTTTCAAAATATGTTTTTAGAAAATCTAATCATTATAAAAATCAAAATCATGAATTTATTAGGTGATATGCAAAAGTTTCATTTTAAAAATGAAATTATTCTTTCAGGAAGCAAGGTTTCAAAGTAGAGTGTTAACTAGCAATCACAGAATGATTTAATTGTATAATAATTGCCATTTACCCCAAAATAATTATGAAATTCGAAGGACTTACAACCAAAATTGTCTGAAAATATCTCTTAAAAGGTGTCTCTTAAATTTCCTAGAGGTTAATTTGTGAACATATCATTTCTGAAGAAATGAACAAGTCAAGGAGTTTTGCCCTAGCAGATAGTAATAATGACTGGAAGAGACACTGACACATAAATGTTGGTGTTTCTCATCTATTCTTCCCTTTTCATTATCTGCTTGTCTGCTGCATTGCATTTATTCCACAGTTGTTATTTAATTAGTCACTGTTCAATATCCTAAATGTGTTTTCTCCATTTATCTTTTATTAAATCAATATGACAAAACCCCCATTATTAATATACTAATATGTTTATCTCCTTCCTTACTCCATGCCTTTACCTGAACTGTTAAGTACTTTTGGAGAAAAATTGCACACAGGAAATTTCCTAAGAAATGATCCATTACCCTTACTTTGACCCTACATATGTTAATCTTATTATCATTTGAATGAGGTAATACTCCAATTCGTCATAATGATAATCACTTAGAAACTTGAGAACTCTTACCTCATCCCTATCTCTTCATTTATTTATAGCAATACTCTTCCCTTTTTCCTTCTGAGAGGAAGAAATTAGGTCCTCAAAGTAAACTACCACAGCATTGTACAGCCAAGTCCTTCCAGGTTTTGTTCTTTTTTGGTCTGCTAGTACCATGCAACATGTGAACTTTCTTTCATATTTGAACCAATTTTATTCAGTTATTTATTAAAATAAAAACAATATTTGTTGTTTCCTAACAGACACTGTCATGACTGCTAGAGAACAAAGTGATAAGCAAAATCATAGGTGAACACCATGGTAGATAGGGGTAGAAAACCATCTATCCAATAATCAGAAATATTTAGAGTACAAAGGAGAGTCACATGGCTCAATGTGGAGGAATCTGGTGCTAAATCCAAAAGACCTTGATTAGGGAAATAAAAGTCTTTTAAAAACACAAGATCTTGGTCAGGATTAGAATCTTGGAGTCAGAATCTGTGAGTAAGGTATCCAGGTAAGTATAAGGACAGCCTTCCAGATTTTCAAGCCCCCCCTTCAAGTACGAGGACAGCAGTCAGCTATCCTCCTGTGTGTCATGGAGTGCTAAGAAGATCTTTAGGAATTTAAATAGACTTTGGACTCAGTATAGAGAAAATGCAGATGGTGAGCAATGTTACAGTACTATCTGAACACAGTCCAGCAGATAACCAGTGCTAATGACCATTGTTGGGGAAATAATTTAAACCAAAATCTCTTGCCAACCCAGAAAAACCTTTCCGTGGAAGTTTTAGTATTGTCTGTGAGGTAAATCAGAATATGATGTGCATCATAGGAAATCTGCTAAAAACAAAAACCTTAAAAAATGGAAAGAAATCACACACTTCTGTATGTGCAAGCAGAGATAGTCTATTACACATGTAGTTTTAAACAAATAGTCCTCACATAAGGGTCTATTCCACACACACATTTGTTATTTTTATTCACCCCTTACTGGGAAGACTTTCTTTACTAACAAGATGCCCTTACTCAAAGGTGACATAATCTTATTATAAGTGCATAACAAACTACTTTCAGGTAGGGAATTACTGAAGTCATACACCTACTCTCTCACAGAGATAGAGAGAATGGACACTTTTAACTTGATGTTGAAATTTTAAAGAGATGACTCCCAGGTTTTTGCGATAGTCGTGGTTGGATTTTAAAGCAGGAAAAAAGATTTATTTAATTGTTAAGAACTTTTAAATACAATGCAAAGAAAAAGGAAGGACTTGGAGATGTAATGTTTCTGAAATGACTCACCCTACATATACAGTAAAAGACAGAGTCTCTTCCTTGTTTTCAACAGTGGAAATAAGCCTTGTAAATCTGATTTGTTTTTATTGGTAGAATTCCCTCACTATATAAAATAATAGTGTGATAACTCCATCACTGTATCAACATACTCCTGGTAAAGTTGCAGCAGTCTACATATTCAGGAAGTTCACAATAAAATGGAAAACAAAATTATTATCCATATTACAATAGGAAGAATGTAAAATTCAGCAGAAAATTTCCTTACAGGAAAAATCTTAAGGTAGAGTACACCAATGATGAAAAGTTAAGCTAGATCCTTGATAAGCAGTGTAGAAACATTTTTCTGAATGATATACTGATTATACAAATAGTTGTTACTGTTGCTTATATTTTAACTGACTCATTAGGTAGTATATTTGGTAGTTCCTTTGAAAGCACTTCCCAGTCCAACATAACGAAGTAGCTTAGCTATGAAGCTTGAAAATTTCAATGTAAGAAGTAAAATGTTTCCTGGTTTTGGGTAAGCCCATATAAATTTTTCCTGATTTCTTTTTTAATTTTAAGATTTTGAGTTGGAGCTTAAAACGGAGTTGCTAAATTACCCAGTCTGAGCAACAATTTGTAGTTCTCCACACAATAGGACTGGCATTGTGTTTTATATCTGGAATATCACACCAAAACTCCTTTTGTCAGATATAGGGTTTAGGAGGTGACTGGGTCGGGAGCATGTAGTCATCAGTGGAGTACTCTGATCATGCGCTCATAGTTGACTTGCCATTAAGTGGTGGGGCCTGGTTGGAATCAGGTCACTGGGTGCACTGTCTGGAAGGAGTACGTCCCTCCCTGGGTGCCCTTTTCCTCTCTGCTTCCTGAGATCCATGGTGAGAGCAGCTTTCCTCAGCCAGCCGCTGCCTCCATGCCCTTCCTGGCTGCGAGCCAGCCAGCTAAAGATTAATCCTCTACAAAAAGCACAATCCAAAATAAACTTCTCCTTCTTTAAGTTGTAAATGCTTGGTATTGTGTCTCAGCAACGAGAAAGTGACTAGAACAGCGACAGGCCCACACCACCACAGCTAGATCTCCTGATTTCTTAATTACTTAAGTGAGAATACAGCCACATGATATTTTAGGATGCTAGTGATTTTTGCATCACCCCAAATAATATCTTTAGATGCAAATGAGAAAAACATTCCTGTTCCTTATCTCCATAGTCTTATTAGGAGGGACCATTTCAAGTATACAGACTGAACTTCCTGAATTTCATGTATATGCCTCTAACCCTTTCAAGTCTTATGTATAACCACTCTATGGGCCATTTTCTTTCTTTTCTTTTCTCTTCTTTTATTTTAATAAAGGAACCAGGATGAGAGAAAGAGGAAAAAACAAAAGGGGAAAAATGCAAGTGAGTTATACTATTAGTGTCTCTTAGTTCATTGAAAAGGAAGGTTTGTGCTAACATTCATTAGAAAAATTTAAATGTACATATCTTGTACCCTGAATAACTACTTTAAAGATAATAATATGAATGTATTAACTATTGTTATTCTCCTATTATTTTGTAATAAAATTTTCTTTTACACTTTTTCCATAAAATAAAAAAGATGAAAATAAATTTATATTTCTTTCTGATCAAAAAATAAATGTTCAAATCAATAGTTACACTATTATAATAAAAATGAACTTAGTCTTTGTTTATCTACAACATTCCAGACTTGATAGAGTGGAGTTAGATGTGCTGTATTAGAGTTCTTTACAGGAACATAACTAATAGAATAAATACATATTTACAGTAGATTGATTGCCTAACATGGTCAGAAGAAGGTTCATAATTTCATAATAACCACTCTCATTCACCTTACCTTGTTCCTACTTGCTCTCCTAGGCTTCAGACAACCACCATTCCATACTTTATCACTGTGATATCAGCATTTTAGACTTCATAAATGAATGAAATCATTCATTTACCTTTCTATGTCTGGTATTTTTCATTTAACATATTGCCCTTCAGGTACGTCCATATTTTAACAGATGTAAGGTTTTCAACTTTTTACTGGCTGAATTTCATCTTCATTTGATTTCCATTGCCCACTGGTTTATACTTCAAGTTATCCTATCTGTTGGCTATTGTGAATAGTGCTTCAATAAACATGAGAGAGGTATGGTACGGTGGTGCAAACCTGTAACTCAGCACTTGAGAGGCTGAGGCTGGAGGATCACTGAGAGAGAGCACAAGTTAGCCTGGGCTGCAAAGTGAGTTCAAGACCAGCCTGAGTTGCATAGCGAGACCCTGTATCAAAAAGACAAGAAAACAAAAATAAACATGACAGGAAAAATGTCCTTTTGCACATGTTGACTTCATGCTCTTTCAACAAATACAAAGCAATGATATCATTGGGTAGTTCCCCTTTTGGTTTCCTGTGGGGCATCCATGCTGTTTTTGTACTGGTTGTACTAATTCACACTCTCCAGTAGTGTGTAAATCTCCATTTTTCCACATGCACGCAAGTATTTTTGGTGTGTATGTGGGGGGGGTGTATATCTTCCCATAGGAACCATTTTGATTGTAGTGAGGTGGCATCTCATTGTAGCTTTGATATGCACTGATAATTAGTCATGCTGATATACTTGTTAGTCATTTGTACAGCTTCTTTAGAAATATTTATTCAGATTTGTGCTCATATTTTAATTGAACTACTTGCTTTATTTTCCTACTAAGTCCCTTATAAATCTAATTATCAGTTTTTTAGATGCATAAATTATAAATATTTCCCCACTTCTATTGATTTTTTCTTCATTTTGCTGAATTTTTCTTCATCATGTAGATTTTTTCTGTTTGATATAATCTTGCTTATCACTTTGCTTTACTTTTTAACCAATATTTTTGATTCTTATCCAAAACAAACTTGTCTAGGTAAATATCATGAAGCATTCTTCCATATCTAGTTCTAGTAATTTTAAACTCTTGTATGTTAAATTGTCTTCTGTTTTGAGTTAATTTTGAGTTAGTTTTACTATGTGATGAAAGATGGCATCTAGTTGTATTTATTGAAGATATCTAATTTTGTCAAAATTATTTCTTAAAGAAAATAAAGTGTTCTTTTCATTCTTCAAGAAAAGTTGACCATAAATACATGAATTCTTCCTGTGTTTTGTGTTCTTTTTCTTCAGTTCATATAGTCTCATGCTAGTACCATGTTTACTTTGTTACTGCAGATTTGCACTGTATTAGTCAAGTAGTGTGATGTCTCCAGCTTTAATGTTTTAGTTAAGACTGCTTTGACTTCTAAAGATATTTTATGGTTCCATTAGAATTTAAGAACTTTTGTCTGTATCTTTTTGAATTTCATAGATGTGTTGGTAAGGATTTTACCAAAAGCTATAGACCACTTTGCTCTGTTACCACTGCAGAAAATCATTTAAAGAATTATATTAAGCTAAGGGATTTATGATAAATAACTTCTACACAAATATGCATGTTATGATTTCTTCACCTTTTGTTGTATGTCATTTTTCCATTATGCTTTACTTTTTGGGTATCCTGAAACAATATTTTATTTTATTCCAATAAACTTCAAGTCTTGGCACTTCTTTTATGACTACTTTTCAGCACGTAGCATACAGAATATGTCCCCTCCAAATATTTACCATTTTCTCATTTTGCATATTTGCATGTGTCACAGTCTTGATTGTCACCTTCACTGGCTTGAAAGCTGCCTAGGGATTAGTACGAACACTTGCACGTGTGCCTGTGTGGGTCCCGGAGGGGCGACTTGGGAATACATCTGCTACCTTTCTCTCCAGTGCTCTTCCTTCACAAGCAGGTTTTTTCCTTTTTGCCATGCCTATCTACCCTGGGTGTCTCTGCATGGAGCCAGCTGACTGGGCTGAAACCTCTGAAACTGAGCCAAAGTAGTATTTTTCTCCTTTCAATATTTGACTGTCAGATATTTTGTGCCAATGATAAGTCTGAATAAAACAGATGAGTGAGAGTGTTTGGCCAATGTTAAATATTTTCCCTTGAAAACCTGATGGAATTTATGTTATTCTCTGGAAATTAGAAGTGTAATAAGAATTCTAATCAGAGTAATTCATATTCTTTTAGACCACCTCCCTTTCTTTCTCTTCGTCCAACTCCAAATATATCCCTGTTCATTTTCTATCGGGCTTGATTTCCTCATCTTCATATTTCAGATTAATGAGAGAATCTTCAGTCATTCATAAAAATTTGCAAATATCACTATAATAAATCTAAATGTCTATAAATATTTAATTTTCAAAATTTTAACTTAATTTTTGCTTCATACTTAATTTGAATTTTTTTTTTTTTGCATTTCTAGTTTATTACTCTTTCTCTTTTAAATGTCAAGATACTTTATTTGCTCCAAAGTTTGGCTTTCCTCAAATTCTTGATGATGCTTTGTTGCCTAAACATACTTAAAAATTATTGTTAATGTACAATCTTTTGGCGATTTTAATAATGTCTCTGTTCCAAAAATCTCTTTCAACATAGGCTTTCCTGGACATAATTCTCTAGGACAAATATTTAGATAGGCAAACTTCTCTCAGTTTTGGTGGAGAGCACATAGACAAACTGGTAACTCCTTGATTACAGAATGAATGAATTCCTCCTGAGATATGTAAAGACAGATGCTTTCACTGTGTATTCACAATGCAAGTTCAACATACAGTTTGGCTTGTATTTTCTCTATAGCCCTGATATTATGATTAAATATTTCCACTTTGTAGCATTTTCCAGATTTCAGACATGGCAGCACATTCAAATTATAAGAAGAACTGAAAATTATTTCTGTTAATATCCCTCCCAGCAGACTGATGATTCCACTGTAGGCTCAGTATTTTTTTTTTTTGTGTGTGTGTGTGTGTGTGTGTGTTGTGTGGTGCTGAAAGTTGAACCCAGAGGCTCACACATACTAAGCTTGTGCTGTACAGTGAACTACACTTCATGCTTCGATGAAATTGTAGTTATTGCTCCTTTTTTCCAAGAAAATTGCTCAAGTGTTTCATGGTTGTTTTATGCATTCTCTTTGCTGCTTTTATCTTGGGGCCTGAAGCAAAGTTTCTTAAGGCTGGCTGCACATTCAATGACATGGATTCAAAAACATTCCTATACTAGACCAATTAAGTCACACCTTTAGGTAAAAAGAAAAGTGACAGATTGCTAAAAGTTCTCCAAGTAATACTCGTGTAAAGCTAAGGCTAAGAGTACTTGGGTCGAACGCCAATCTTTCTGGCACTAGGGAATCAGGTATCAGTGTCATGGAAGACAATTTTTTCACAGACTCAGTGGAGAGCAGGTGGTTTGAGAATGATCCAAGTACATTACATTTTTCATTTTGTTTCTACTATTACTATATTGTAATAGATGGTGATTAATTATACAGCTCACCATAATGTAGAATCAATAAAAAGTCAGAGCTTGTTTTCCTGAAAATAGTCCATTGTGAAGGTGATGGAAGACAACATCTGAAGTGTTTTGCTGATATCCAGTCTCTTCCATAACCTTGCTGTGGTTACTCACAGTACAGAAGACTCTGCTTCACAAAGACAAGATTTTGGAAATTGAAGCAGACTTTTTAGTGCTTTTGTATCATTCTCAGTGTACTGAACTTTGAATTTAAAATAGAAGGTTTGGAAGTATAAAAGTGTCTCAAGTCTACTTCTAGAGACATTGTTATTTGCAATCTCAAACAATAAAACTTCTTCTAGCACAGAGTTTATTTACCTGACTTATTCACAAGTGGGCCAGGAATTCATTCTTACCTAGTGGAGGAGTCTTTCATGGTTAGGAATTAGTACTCCAACTTTTGAAGGCCAAGATAGGTGATCAATGAAAGGTTCAGTCTCTTTCAAAATCTCTGCTGTTTGAAACATATTAAAAATCCTCATGCTTATTTGTTGGCTCCAGAATTTAAGTTTGGTTTTCAATGCAGCCACTTTATCTGCCAGTTTGGACACATTTATTATTCTCACCTGAAGTGACAGATTGTGTTGAGGAGCAGATTGAATATGTCACACAAATAATCAAGTTTTTAAACCACTCATTCTGTGTCACTGGAATATGATGCCTGTGCTGAGTGCTTTTGTAAAAAAAAAAAAAAAAGTGGCTAGAGAAGCTTTTATAACTCAGAACTCTGGCCAGTAATCTACTTTTAGAAAGTGACCTCATTTCTGTGTATAAGAGATTGTATGCTCTATGCCCGTCTCTTCACAGAGCTGCTCAAGCAGATGTGAATGAAGGGTGTGTACTGCAGTGTGGTTGACAACTGTATTTGCACTTGCAAAACACTGTCAGTGTTGGTTGGCGTCATTCAGGTAGCAAAAATTTTTTATAAGTGACATGTTGGATAGACTCATATTCAGAAATGATCTCTTTGACCCAAGTAGTGAAGCCAAAAATCTGTCCAATTATGGCAGCTGCTCTGGTTCTCCCTATACTGACACAAAACGACCAGCTCAGTTTTCCTAACATGTAATTATTCAAAGACTTGCATAGTTCCACAGCTATAGTGTTTATTGTCAATGAAAACGCATGTGACATTTCCTCATGCATAGTCTCTTGAAAAATGTGTCTCTCAAAAACAGGCAGTGTTGCCTTGTTGTCAATATCAGTAGACTCATTAACGTGGATTGCATGTGAAAGTGAATCACTACTCTTCCCTAACAATTGTGCCTTAATATTCTCTATTTCATCAGTTTGTCTAGTTATGTTCATAGCCTAAAGAGGGACATGTGCCACCTTTTGAACTGCAGCCTCTTCTAAAAATTCACAACAAATACCCTTACACCAGGCATTATCAGTTCTTCTGCAATAGTAATGGACTTAGTAATAGCAGTGATCCCAGCCTTTGGGAAAGCTGCTCTCAGTACAGGCACATTTGATGAAACTGTAGCCTTCAATAATTACTTTTGTTCTTTGAGCTCAAGTTTTTTTTCTTTCTTTTAAGAAAAAATTTAAAGCCTTATCTTTCAAAATCTATATTACAGTACAAACATAAAAAAGTAGCCACCCCCTCTGTACATGATAGGAAATACAGAAAAGTTATTCCTATCTGCTCTGCACTTTGAGCTTACTGGATATTCCAGTACATAGGAGTGAATAAGTAGTTCAGTTTTTGTGTGACGTTGTTGGGTCAATAAACCAGCACAAATATGTATGGGGTAAGGCAGGGTCATTTGTCACCATGTGGCAATGCAGCTTTGAACATTTCTTGGCTTTGTAGGACACTGACTCACCAGATAGAATATAAAGCTGGCTTGGAGAATGTGAATCACTGATTGCCACAAATCTGCTATTTAATTAAGACTTATCACAGTTTCTTTGCAATTTGGTTTACCTTTTGCTGGTAGTCTTTGACTCCTGCTGCTCCAGTACCGTCTCTTTCCTCCATTTCAATGGAACTCTTCATTGACTTTTATTTTACATTTATTTAACTAGGTTTAAACTACTTAATGGTTTGACTTGGTTTAATTCAGTTAGACTGGTTACCCAGGCTGTTATGCAGACAAGTGCACCATGTGAAAGAGGGGTGGATGGAAGTGGCAAATGAAGTAAAGAGCAGTCTATGTGCACTTAAGTAAGTGTCGCATTCTAACTCAAGACTGCACTCAGCACTACAGCTAGAGCAGGCCAAATGCCCGCCACTTTAAAGCCTTCCATCGGATGCAGCCTAGCTGTCCCTTGCAGCTCACTGATGGGGTTGTTGTGAATGTGCCAGCATCTTGTTTTTCACAGTCTCTGAACGGTCAGACCTCTCTGCCAGTACTGATTTGGATTTGCAGGTGCTCCACTTCAGCTCCACCTCAAAGCATCAGACCCTAGACTCTCATAAGAACAGTGTAATCCAGACACCTCACTGATCTGAAGGATCAGTGAAACACCACTGATCTGAAAGAATATGGACCTCTGCAATCGTTCAAGCACCAGGGAGGGGTGCAAATACAAAAAAAGCTTGACTTGTTTAGCCACTACTCATCTTGTGGCCTACAGCCATGGACTAAAGAGGCCCTGTCATCTGGCAAGTGGAAACTCCTAGATTAGAATACCTTTGGACAAGACCACTCACATTTAGTGTAGTTAAGTATCACCTGTCAAACCCTGTAAAAATACAGATTTCTATTACTTAGGTCCAAGTGGAGCCATGCATTTTCCATTACTAACAAATTCTGGCTAAGGCAATGCTGATGATTCGTTGATATCTAGGAGTAGCAAGCCCTGGGTTATGGAGGGGAAAATATTAAAATTTAATATTAAAGTATTAAATCAATATTAATATTGATTTTGTGGTTATTTTGAAGCCTAGCTTCTATGTGATAGTCTGTAGTTTCTCAACATTTTTTGTAGATATACTGACGGACTACTTCCCCTCTCTTTTTAAGTTTTATAGTCTTACCATTTATTTTTGTTCATAAACAACAACAAAAATCAAAACTACAAATGCTCTTCTGCCTTTGTATTGGCATTTGAAAAAATAAAAGGATAAACTTGTGAGTTTAATTCATCAACTACCTTGGACTAGGAAACACAATTGTTTAATATCTAGTTTTCTTTCCTAAATAATCTTCTAAAATATAAGTGCACTTTACTATAAAAGTATTTAGACTATTTTAATAGATTTTTCAATGAGAAAATCAGTACAGTGATGAGAAACAGAGTTTACAGAGTATTTCAAAGAAAAAATTAGGTAAAAAGAATAAATAGTGTGGATTGTCTTACATATTAAAACTTTAATTAGGTTTCTAAAGTGTCTTCACAATGTGCTTACTACACAAAATAAAATAGCACCTATGCATACTTTGTAACAAATTACTTCATTTAAGAGATAAGAATAATATTTCTACCTCTTAGGGATCTTTTATTTGCAAATTCAATGTACTGAGAAATAAAATAAAATGCATTAATTGATGCAGATGTCTATACACCAGAGTGAAAATATAAAATGAATACATGGAGAAAATCTACATTTTATGAGATACATATTATGACCTCAGTATTGTTAACATTCATGAAAATTTATAAAATTTTAAATGCAATCACCTTTCCATAATGTTTTGGTTTGTCTGGCAAGGAATAACTTTCTCACAATTTAGAGGGCATGCCACCAACTGCCATGACAGTAAAACTGAACAGATCTGCTCCTCTATTACAGACCCAAAGACAGTGGATCACAGCTGTACGTATCATTAGAACACTTGTCATGGGGCCTTGGATTTCTTGGCCCATATGACAGATGGTAGACTGCTTATCAAATGCACTGCTATTATGTGCAGAAGAAGCAGCAAACATTAAACGCCCTATGATTATCTCTTCTGACTCTGAACAACTTATTTTGCCTAATCCCATTTGAAGCCAGAATTCTGATACTAGTACGCTGCATCTTCTGTCTGACCGTATTTCCATTTTCCATTTATCTTCTTTAATAAGTAATGTGACAAAAACTATTCTGACTCATTTTGTAAGTGTAGATATGTAAGGGATCTTAGAGTACATTGACTGCTTTGTCTCTATTTTGTTTTATTTTGTTTTTAATTTATAATTTGAGGAGTTTATAAATTTCCTCTCAGAGGCTGTTGGTAGGCAGAGAAATGATCAGACACCCTGTGCTCCAAGTCTTCTTTTTTGCTTGTTTTATTAGTATATGTTTGCAGTACATAATGTTTGCATTCATCTTAGGGTGCTGGTGACTGTACTTAACTCATCTTAATTCTTTTTAATTCTCTTCCCTTCCCCTCCCTCCACCCTCTCCCTTCTCTAGATGTATAGTGATTTTATACATTATGCATAATTGGCACATGTACACAGCCCTTCCTAATCCTTTCCAGACCTCTTCCCCACCTTCTCCTCTCCTCTCCAGCTCTAGTTCCCCTTCCCATTTTCAAAGATCTGCCTTCCTTTTCATACCGTCTATCTTTCCTCTCACTCTACACTTCATTTGTACTTTGGATGTCTCATATAAGAGAAATAATGCTGAATTTAAGTTTATGTGTCTTATTTATTTCACTGAACATCATATTTTCAAATTACATCCATTTTCCTAGAAATGACTCAAATTCATCCCTCTTAATGCCTGAGTGGTATTTCATAATGCAAAGATACCACGTGCTTTTATCCATTTATCTATTGATGAATACAGGCATCTTTCAAGATTTAGATATTGTGAATTGTACTGCTGTGAACATTGATAGACATGTATTGCTGTAATGTGGTATCTTTAACTCTTTTGGAAAGATGGCTAGAAGAGTAACGTTTTGCTCAAATAGAATTTTTGTTGTTAGTTTTTTTAAGAATCTCCATGATTTCCAAATGGTTGTATATTCCCACCAGCAATGTAGAAGGGTGTTTTTGTTTGTTTGTTTGTTTGTTTTCACTGCTGCATCGCCAGATTTGAATTCTTCATAATGGTCACCTTTTCTTGGCATACAATGAAATATAAGTGTTGTTTTAATTTACATTTCCCTAATGGCCTGTGCTGTTGAACATTTTTTCTTGTATTTAGTAACTGTATTTCTTCTCAGCAGTGTGTATTCATTTCAGTAGCCTATTTTTTGATTATTTTGTTTTAGAGGGTTTCATTTTTTAATTCTTTATATATTATAGGTATTAGTCTTCTGCTCAAGGTGTAGTTGGCAAAATATCCTCATTCTGCAGGGGCATCTTTACTCTGTTCATTGTTCTCCTTGCTGTGCCCAAAATGTTTAATATGAGATAGTCCCATTTGCTGACTTGCTGATTGACTTGTGCAATTGGAATTCTGGTCCAAATGTCCTTTCCTATGCTTATGACTTCAAGAGTTTTACATATCTTTATCTTCTAACAGGTGAAGTGTTTCTGTTTTACTATTTTGATCTTTGATCCATTTTGATTTTATTTTGGTACATAGAGAGATACTTTGGTATAGACTAAATCTACTGGATATGGATAACCAGTTTTCCTAGCACCATTCTCTCAAGAAACTGTCTCTCCTCCGCACATATTTTGGACGCTTTGTCAAAGATCAGTTGGCTAAGTGTGTCTGAGGTTGTTTCTGAACATTCCATTCTGTTCCACCGATCCACATGCCTACCTCTGTGCCAGTATTATGCTGTTTTCATCTATGTGGCTTTGTACTGTGACTTGAAGTCTAGGATTCTGCTCCCTCCAACTCTGTCCTCATTCTCCAGGATTACGTCCTCTTTCCTTGTCTCTTCTTTTCCATATGCATTTTAGGACCATTTTCTCTAGTTCTGTGAGGAACATTCTTGGCACTTTGGTTTGGACTGCATTAAATCTGAACTTCGGTTTTGAAGTACGACCATTTTCACAGTATTGCTTCTGCCAATCCAGCAACAGGGGAGAGCTTCCCATTTTCTTATAGTCTATTCCAAAGTTCTATAGCTTTCTTTGCAAAGGCCTCTTATTTCCTTAGTTAAATTCCTAAGTTTTATTTTTTTTTATTTTACTGAAAATAGTACGGTTTGCCTAATTTCTCCTTTAAAACATCATTATTGGTGTACAGGAAGGCTACTTAGTCTGAGTGCTGATTTTGTATCCTGCTAGGTTGCTTAACTTGGTTATTGATTCTAGCATCTTTCAGAGGAGTGTTTTGGATTTTCTATGTAAACATCATGTTGTTTGAAATTCACTGGGACTACTGTGCTCGTAGGGGTCCTGTGGATGATTCTACTTCAGCAGCATATTCTAGTCAACTTATTCCAGTTCATGTTCTTCATTTTGCACTGAAACCTGAGAAGCTTAAATAATATTCTCCATCCAGTTTCATTAATAACAGATGGAAACAGAATTCATACTCACAGATTAAGAGTTGAAGAACACTTCTCTTTTTCCTGACCTGGCAATTCCTGCCTGTATTAAGTTGATCATTTGATTCACCTGAGGTATGTACTGTAAGTCAGATGCATATCTGCAGCACCAGGCCTCATACATCAGAATTCCTGGATGTGAGTCCTGAGAATCTACACTCAAAGTGTCTTCCTTGGAGATTCAGATTAGTTTGAAAATTTTTACATCTAATAAAAAAGTCTTGTTTTCACTCTCCTTTCACTCCCACCTAACCTGGCTGTCTTTATTGTGTGCTTTTTTTCATTAAAATTTTCCAGCATTTTTCTTAATTCTATTCACTGAGATTGTCATATCACCTTATAAACACTCAGTCATTGTCTGAAATTAGTTGGTTTTATCCCCGCTTGATAGGAAGTTTATCCCCACTCAGGGATTCCTTAAATAAGTGGAGATGAGTATTTGGGCTTTGTCTAAATGCAGTGGTTTCCTGTTCGTCTCCACCATTTTCAAAATAGTCACTTCTAAAAGAATCTTTTAGCTCATATTTCAAATACTTTTGAAAATTATCCTCCAAAACATAAGATCATACAGTTACTTTATTGATTTCTGTGCTTTCAGGTGAAATTCTATGGAAATTTTGATTTGAAATCCATCAGTTATTTTTGATTTCACTAAAATGATCTGTTACATCAGTGGTATAGGGAGCCCTTCCTGGTCCTCATCATGGCCCAGGAAGTTTATATTTGTAACTCCATGGAAAAATTATTAGAATTCTAGCGAGTTAATCCCAATCTACCACTTTCAGTGCAACCCATGGTGAGAATAAAGACACTAAGGCATATTTGTATTTATGGGGAGCCAAGGGGTCCTAAATTCAGCCAGGATGATGGCTAATCTGAACAAAAGCCTCAACTCAAGGCAGAACCGAGGTTTTATTAATTGGTGAAGCAGGGAATGGCCCGAGGATGAGTGACTGAGAATTATGGGAAGTATGTGAGTCTAGCTGGGCTAGGTAGGAGGTCCAAAACACCTCTGCAAATGCAGAGAGAAGGATATGCAGAAAGAGTAAGCTGCATAAAACAGTGGAGATAGTATCTAATGTTTTGAGATTGGTGCTTCAACTCTGATGCATAATATTGCAAGCCCCAAGAAGTCAGCCTTTATCTCAAGGCTGGATTCCAGCCCACAACATGGATCATGGCTCTTCATCTTGCCTCATTCCGGCTAGCACAAAGGAACAATGAGGAGTTGCAGAAACACGCCTGCCATCTTTTTTTTTTTTTTTTTTTTTTTTGTTTGTTTTGGTTTTTCTCTGGTACCAGGAACCGAACTCACGACCTTGCACTTGCCAGGCAGGAGCTTTGCCGCTGAGCTAAATCCCCAGGCCCTACACCTGCCATCTTTAAAGGCTACCATCAGCACCTCAGCTGGACCGATGTGCATTGCTGAAAGACAACCGAAGGGGTAAGGAACAGTCCCAACCAGCTCTGTCAACACATGGAAATAGAGTCAGGCCCAGCCAAAGTGGAAACAATTGCCACTCCTTCAAGAAGAGTGGCCCAGGCAGCCCTCCACACAGTGATGTGTTATGTGTTAGGGGAAGCCAAGTCCAAGCCAAGTTCCTTAGCCTTTAATATGAATTTGGGATGAGCAGCTAGTCCAGTAAGACAGAGTGAGTGACAAGTGAGACTTTTGGATTCTGTAGTCTGAATTCAAATCATTTTCTAGGAGCAATCACCTCACTTTCTCTACTGATAAAAATGAAGATAAATTTTCTCCTTAATTGTGTCAAAACAACATTACTCAATTAATCTACCTTTACTTAGTAAGGCAAAGCTAATGCTTTCAAAATTCATTTTTCCCTCTTTTATAGCAAAAAGAAAATGTTTTAAATTGGCAAAATTCATTTCTACACATTTTCTGTTCTAGCATCTTATGCATCAAGGGTTTTTTGAAAAGTCACTTTTAAAAGGCTGATGGTTACTAATGTGGACTTCAGTCAGTATTACTAAGAGGTTCTTTTAAAAAAATCTATAATTGTACCTCCTCCAATAACATTTACCACAGGGACATTTTCCACAAGAACTTCCTCTTTGCTATCCATCCCTGTCCCACCCCAGACACAACACAGTTGTATATATAATTGGTGTGCATGGTTCTTAAGCTTGAGTGATCAGTTGCACCTAAGGGAGATTTTTATTTATTTTTTTTATTTTAAAAATAAAAGAAGGAAATCATTAGCAGACAGACAACCTTTTACAAAATAGCAAAACAACAGTACAGACAATACAGATTTACAAACAAAGCGGTAGGAAATTAACAGTGCTTGTTGTATTACATATTGATATCTTCAAAGTGGTTTCTCATGAAAACAGATAGAGACATGCAATATAAGGGAGATTTTTAGATACTTGAATCCTACATGCCAGAAATTCTTATTCAGTAGAATGGGCCCAGGCTTAAGAAGTTCACTGCTCTAAACTCCCTATGTTGTTTTATTTTTCTATTTTTATTTTTTTTGTACTAGGAATCGGACTTACGACCTCTTGCTTACCAGGCCAGTTCTGTGGCTCTGAGCTATATCCCCAGCCTAGTCCCCATGTGATTCTGAAGTTTACTCAGATTTGACAATAAATCATCTTAGTAATATACAGGATATAAATTGCTAAATCCCAAAATTTGCTATGCTATCACTGATAAAGTTCTGTGTTGAGAGAACTACCTAAAAAATTGTTGTTATGAATATTGTCTTTATAGCAAGCATATCTGACAACAAAACTTGTGGAAGCTTGAATAAAATTGAACACTAAATAATTGACTTTTAAGTATTGGAACTGTCTACCACCCTCAAATTTTAAAATAAATTTTTATTCTAAGTAGTGATATAGCTAAAAAAATAAAATGTTCTTAGTCTACATTTTATACATGTGACTCCATTTTATACATGAATCTGTTAGTCAAAGACTAACAAAGACTAACATGAAAACAAAACTTAGAGTGATTAGATCATCAAAATGTAATGAACTTTTTGTGTTTTGTGCATGGAAAATGAATAGGTATGTTAAATTAAAGGATTTTCAGAGAAAATACCATAATATACAAATTTGACTACTATAATTATAAAAGTAACAATAGTAATTGAAAGAATGTCTGAAAGAAATATGGGCAATAATTGATTTAATAAAGTTCAGTGAATTAACAATTATTCCTGACTTCTCTTACTAATGTAATGTGACATTTAAATGAGTCTATGACCATGATGAAAAAAATTTCATTTTGAGTAAAATCCTATATGAAATGTGTTTTCTCCATTTTAATCCATACCGAAGTAGAAACCAGAGGTGTAATGTGTTCAATAAAACTCCTTGTGAAGACTATTCTGTCTCAATTAATTGTACTGATAAAGTCCCAGGTATCAGCCATAATCATTTATATGGGGTCGCACTGACTTTCAATACATGGTGACATCGTAAGGTAAACTGTAAAGCCATACACTGTACAGCTCCCATCCCTCTTCCTGCACCATGGAAAACGTGGCTATAGGAACATAAAATTTTTCTACTGAATGTGAACTTGCCCTCAAATCCTTCCAAGGGAAGCACTCTGCCTACTGGCAAATGCCAATGATGACTGCTTTTGAAACCCCTTTTGTGTGTGCCTGTGTGATTTAAGTATTAAATGTATTTACACAATGTGAGAAAACATTCCCTTTTGCAATGTGCAATACGAACTTGGATTTTCCCTAAAACTACAAACTAGGGTATGTGCAGTCCTCATAAACAAAACACAGTTTCAAAAACCTAGTACATTTTATAATATAAGAAACAGTAATACTACAAGGGTATATTTTTTCATTCTTTGGTGTGCTACCTGTGTTATTAAGTTCCCGATTTATGAACGAGCTCCATTCCAAGGAAAGTTCTTAAGTCATATTCATTTGTAAGTCTGACTGAGTCATACACTTTTGACAGTGTACAATGTAGTGCATAACCCCCCCCACACACACACACACACATGCACACAAAGAATGAGCAACGTCTGTCATCTTTCACCTCGGTCCAATCTCAATTATTTTCACTTTTGGTTCCATGGTTATTCCGTTGGGCTTCCTAACCTCTCGTCTACAGCACCACTGCTTTTCCTCTTGCTTCCGGACGTCCAGGCTCTGACTGAGCACTGGGTTAAGTGCACACTCTCGTGCTGTGCAGCAAGCACACAGCAGCAGACTGTGAATGTTCGGCAGACCTGCGAGCTGCCTCTACAGTTTGTCTGTAGCTATGAATGTCTCTAATGTAACATCCACCGTATCTGTGAAAGTTCACAACTGGAATGTTTGTAAGTCAGAGACTTACTCTATAACATTCACCTGTAGAAGTTTCAGCATTAATGAAATTAATTAATCACTGTTTGTTATTCTTTCAGTTATTTTAATATCGCCACTTTGACTTGTTTGCATCCTTTTGTTAGATTCCAACTGGTTCTTCTCTTAGTTTTTCTTGAATTTTTATGTTTTTCATCTATGTTGTTTTTAAAAACTATGTTTCTATTAATTCATTGTTGGATTAACATAGTTTTGTGCCTTTTTCCTACTCTCATAGCATTTCCATTGAGGGAGAATCTTACTCATATAAGCTTGCTCTCCGAGAGTACATCATGCTGAGAAATCTAGCCAGTCTCAGCTTCTTACCCCTGCTCCGACCTCTCTCGGATGGGACCAAAATCCTCTCAGCTCTATGATCTGTCCTCAGGTTAGGATCTAATTCTCTGTGTTTTCTCCTTTCAGCCCAAAGCTTTAATGATACTTTAACCTATTCTGTCTTTGACTCTTTGCAGATGGCATTAATATTTATTTCTTTTTAAGAAAGTTTTATATGTGGAAGAATAGATTCAAAATCTCTTTAAAAATCTCAAAAAATGAGCCATAGTGAATCATGTGAGTTTTTCATGCTGTTCCAGTATGCCTTGATATAAATTCAAATTCAAGTTCTGAGACCCAGAGAAATGAATAATTTAGTTCACCTTAGACCTCTGAAGACATGACATCATCCTTAACTGTGAGGAAACAACATGAATGACACAAAAATGTTTCTTTCTTGTTTCCAGGAGAAAGTTACAAATGGGCTGATAAATTCATTTTTCGGTTGCTGCATATGAAATTACCAAAAAGTTATTGCCATAGCTCCTGTGAGTAAGAGATTGGCTTGCTTGGGTGTTCTGTTTCATTTACAAAAAGCTGCAGCCAGAGCTGGGTTCCCTCAGGATGTGTGAGTGGAAAGACCACGTTTAATGTTCTCAGCAGCTCTCAGCTCCTCCTGGCTTTAGGTTTCATAGAGGCTTCCCTCTTTGAAGTCTTTTTCTTAATATAACATTTTAAGGATGTTCTCTGTTGAAGCATACATATGTTTCATCCCTTTGTATTGTAAAACAGTGTTCTGTTCTGTTGTGAAACTTCATATTACTTCTGTCTATCTATCATCTCTTTATTTTGCAGTACTGGGCATTTAACCCAGGGCCTTTGCACTGAGCTATGCCCCCGGCTCTTCTTACTTTTCATTTTGAGAGAGGATTTTACCAAGTCACCACACTGCGGGTTCAAACTGATGATTCTAATTTCTGAGTTTCCCTGGGTGGTGGTATTACAATTGTGCTCCACTGTGTCTGCCTTTGCTACATTTAAAATACTCACTTTGGGCTAGGGGTGATGGTGCACATCTGTGATCCCAGTACTCAGGAGGCTGAGGCAGGAGGATTACCATGAGTTCAGGTTCAGCATGAGCTACATAGTGAGTTCAAGGCCAACCTGAATTACAGAAAACAATAAGCAAAACAAAATAAAAGAAAGGAACATTTGAAATACTCACTTGGAGATTTGGATTGTTTCCTATTTCAGCTATTATAAATTGTATTTCTATGAATCTACATAGAAATGGTCTTGATGTGTACATGTTTACATTTATTTTGAACAATTACTTTTTGGAGAAATGTAAATTTATTTGGATTTTGGCTTAATTGTTCTATTACATATCTATCTGATGTACAAACTGTTAAACATTTATTTTAAAAAAACTATAAACAGAGCAAAATAAAAGGGAGATCATAGGAAGTAGGAAAATAGGTCTTTCCCAAGTGGGAAGGGGATCAAGAGGTGGAGGGACTGGGCAGTCAGGGTAGGGGAAGAGAACAAAACAGTAATTGAGATGTGTTGTGCACCCGTTCCCACTCCTGACAAGGAATGTGATCATCATGTACTGCAAACATGTCCTAATAAAACTAAAAAAGATGAAAAATATAAAAAAGAAATATTTGCTATGAGACTGTATTGCTTTGCATTTAATTTCCATTGTTGATGTTCTCTGATTAAAAGTGATTCATAAATAGAATTTGAATGGAAAAGGAATCCTGTAGTGAGGGCATAATTTTCAAATGAATGTAGAAATATCTCTTCCTTAAAAGGAAGTAAGTGCTGCTCTGCAACATTACAAACACACTGATTTACGTAGTTCTACATATGTAATATAAAAACCATTGTTAATTCCTATCATCTTGTCGTGAAATTCTGTATCATTTTTATTGTTTTTGTGTTGTTTCTTTTTTGTCTTTGTTGTTATTTTATTTTTTTCTCTTTAAAATAAAAAAGATACAAGAAATGCTCACTACTATTAAAACACACTCAATACACTTTTATATTTGGAACTATGCTAAAATGACACAATACTTGTATCAAACACCTGACTAAAAACTGAAAAGCATATTACTGGTGTGGAAACTATCTTTGGAATTAAGAGTAAGTTATCATTAACTAGGACTTCAGTGAGCAACGTGAAAAAAGTCTAGGTAAGAGTTAAAATGATGTTTAAACTCATACTTACAAAAAGCTTTGCAGTACAAATGAATTACTTAATAATGTTATGAAATGAAAGTCTGTGTCACCAAAATTAGTATGGCAAAGCCCTACAAGGTAATGTGGTGTTTGGAGGTAGATCATTGGAAAATAACTAGGCGGTGATACATTCTTGACATTGGGTCTCCCATGAAACAATTAGTGACCTTATGAGAAGAAAAACCAACGCTCATTCCCTTTCCACCATATGAGGACATTGTGAGAGGATGACCATCCGTTACGTGTGGGGAGAACTCTCACTAGACACTGCCCTGTTGACACAAGACCTAGATATCCGTCTCCACAGCTGTGAAAGTAGCTGCTCTTTAAATCTCCCAGTGGACAGTGGGGTTTTAATATGGCACAACCCTTCCCTCCAAAAGCTAGGGAATTTAAGGGAAAATGTTTTCAATCACCCTCAGTTCTCAGAAAAACAAGATAATATTTATGCTAATTAGAGATTATTTTTAACATATTAGGAAGAATGCTTAAGACATATAAAGTTAATGGTAGGATGTTATGTCATTTTGCATGGGCATGGTAATTCAGTTAGATAAAATTGCACTTACTTTATCATGGTCTCTAACCCTCTCTATAATACTGACTTATCTTCCTCTAAACTTGTTTGAATTACTAAAGTTTACTATGGTCATTTGTTTTTTAAGATTAAAATGTTTTGAAAGAACCAATTTTTTTCTCTTGATATATGAACTTACCATGTTTTCAAATTTTAAATTATTTTCTTTTTTATTTTATTTTAAGACAAGGTCTCACCAAGTTCCCCAGATGGGGCATGAACTTGTGGTCCTCCTGCATCAGCCTTGTGGAGGTGTAAGATTACAGGCACGTGCCATGATATGCAACCAAACAACTATGTTTGGATATGCTCATGGTAAAATGTACTTTTTAAAATCACTCAGAATCCCTTCCAATATTGTTTACCTCCAAGATATTTGTATTTAAAAGGTACTCTAATGAGTACGATTTTCATCAAATGACTAAGTATAAACATTAAGTCTTTTATTTTTCCTTTTTTTTTTGAGACAGTGTCTTACTATGCAGTTCAGGCTGGCCTTGAGCTCACTTATGTACTGTAGACTGGTCTCAAAATCTCAATGATCATCCTGCCTCAGCCTCCTGAGTGCTGGGATTACAGGTGTGTGCCACCAACCCTGGCCAACATTGTCTTTAAATAGGATATTTTACTCTATCATTTACTCTTTATGACATATTTCCATATTTCAATTTATTTAAAACAAAACTTCACTAAGAAATACTGTGGCTATGCAGATATATGAAATTGATGTGTCCAGTTTATAACTGAACAAGGAAGGAGCACTTTCTAGATTTACTCTTTGAATCTCATAACCTTGTTAATGAGTGATTACATTTAATTACTTCCTAGAATAATTTGACACATTTCTTCATGAATATAGTGTTCTAGGTCTGAAGAAAAATCATATTATGAGCATTGCATTTGTTATGGTTTGAATCTGTGTGTCTCCTCTAAAGCCTCATGCGACCATGGGCAGGCTATTAGAGTTGAATGATTGTGGGTGTGAGAGCTACACCCGCCCTGGGGTGGATAGTTTGCATATGTAAGGGAGAGGAAAAGAGTGCTTCAGGCGATTCCTCCTCTATTCCGCCCTGGTGTGTGTGCTTGCATCTTAGCTGTGGCTGCTGTCCTGAGATGCAGCCCTCTGCCACGTGCCACTCTGCCTTATAATTCTGCCAACTACGGATTAAAGCTTCCACGAACTGTAAGCGAAATAAACCTTTCCTTCCTTAATTTTGGGCGTCAGGTATTTTGTCCCAGCAGCGAGAAAAAAAGTAACCAAGACAGCACTGTATGTATTAAAATGTCTATTTTATCAATCTACACAAGTTATTTTCATCACTGCTGATATTTTGGAGTGAATGATTCTTATTCTGGGGAAATTTCATGGGAATTGGAGAATGTTTAACAGCATCCTTGGCTTCTATAGAGAGAGTATACACCAATAACAACCTCTTCCAGCTCCTACAACAACCAAAAATGATTCCAAGATGTGCCAAATGTCCTCCAGTGAGGAACCCTCCTTATAAGCCCTGATCAACACTGATTTTCTTTTTAATGTTCAATGAATGAATAATATACATTCAGTTGTTTTGTATATCATGTTTATTCTGGAGGGATCTCACCACTCCTCTTTACTCTGGAGGAAGTTTAAACTGTATGAGGCTTAGCTTCCTCATCTTTCATGTATGAGCAGCACTAAACTGAAGTATGTAAAATTATGAGATGAAATGATATAAAATATGTACAAGAAGAACACCCACACATTGGGAGTTCTGTACTTGCTCATTTTTTCCCATAGCACTTGACTTTCCTGGGAGGGAAGGGATTGAGACACGATCTTGCTGTGTAACTCAGGTTAACCTTGAATTTTCTGTATAGCATAGGCTGGCCTGGAAGCTCCAGCAACTTCCTGCTTCAGCCTCCCAAGTGCTGAGCTTAGAGACGTGTACCACCATTCCCAGTACTTAACTTTTTAAAGAACAGATTTGAAACTCAGGTTTCAGACAAGGATTAGAATTTTCTTAACAGAAAATTTTTAAAATTTCTACAAAGTCTTTGAATTTCCATCCAAAGGAAATGATATTCTACAAGACAAGGAAGATAAATTCCACATCAAAACAGGCAAGGATGAATGAGAAGAATGAATGGTGAATTCATAGTTTTCAGTGCCAAGTCCAGAAAGAAACCTAGGAAGGGTTGGAGTTGGCGTCTGGTCCTGGGGAGGTGAGCTGTGGTGCTGAGGTTTCTTTGTGTCTCTTTAGGATAGTTGGCTCTGCTTGTTCTCATAATTATAGAAACTGACACACTTCCTGTTTGACCCTTTGAGGAGTTACTGACACCTATGCCTTGCAGGGGCTATTATTAAACAATTGACTGGAATATCAAACAGGAAAAATCCAACCAGTTAAGAGAATACAGAAGAGTGATCAGTGGCAGACTTTTGACACTAGTGTTCCAGACTCCATCTCAGGACCTAACACATAATTTTTCAGCTAGGAATGGAGAGATGGTTTTTATAACGATCATTTTCAGCTGCTATTTAAGGAATGTGAATAATACATTGAATAGTTGTTGAACTTTGTGAAATTCAAGGTAGTTTTCATATGTACCAAAAATTCTGGTTAGGCTGTTAGGTGTGTTATGCAGGTACAGTTCCACAAGTAACTTGGATTTCAAATTCTATCATTTTAATTTGGAAGAACTACTGCTCTCTAAATAATTGATTTTAGAAAGAGGAGATCCTTAGCAGGGACTCAGTGCATGTTCAGAGGTTGGAGTCATTTAGATGCTGTTTACTGACTCAGGAGTAACATTCAGATATGCAAGCCTTCCTTTTAAAGTTGATGGTCAGGGGCAGTATCTGCATTGTGCTGCCATAAAACTAAAACTCTGAGCAACTCTTTACACTTAATACCTGACGTTTTTCATTCTTAAGTGGAGAACAATATTTGTGGCTATTTTACATGAGAATCTAAGCAGATGGTCACATATAAAGTATTCAAGATTTGTAAGCTGTTCTTCCCAAGGTCTTTTGATTAGTAGGAACTAATGTCCATATATAGTACATTGTTCTGTAAGTAATGAATCCCGACATGAATCCTGATATTAATCCAGGCTTAGCAGGTGGTAGAGAAAAACCTTTGCTTTTAAAAGACTAGTACTGACTTCAGAAATTAGACTAGTTCCTTTCTTCTTTTTGTTTAATGTGCAGTTCTCTTTCCACTGGTAATTTACTCAAGTTTATATAGTGGTCTAAGGACTCTCACACAAAAATGTAATTTAATAATTGGCATGTTTTTAAATTTATGATAAAATTAAGGTTATGGTCATCCTCCTGTGGGTAGAAATGATAAAGAGTAATGAGTTCAAATATTAACACTAACTACAGTTTCATTTTTTCTCTATTTTTGGATATAAATGAGATTTTTCTTTAAAATACCATTAGATTTTTTTATGTAGTATTCTTTCTCAGCGAGTTTTATTATTTCTATTAAAAAACCCTAGCTACATGGGCCTCATTTCTCTCACAGAATAGCACATATTCAAGCTTGGTTTGTTAAATCCTTCGCTATTTTTTTTTTTTTTTTTGTATTCTCTATTTCAAGATAGAGAAATAGTGCAAAAATTATTACTGTGATTTGAAAAACCATTTATACACTGTCTTATCTACTTTTACATTTTTTTTTAGCTATGAGTATGTCCTTCCCAGAAATAGAAGATCAAACCTTCATGTATGACTCTGGAATACCTCAGATCATCTCCCAGAGACCTAAGGGTAGTTAACTCCTCAGGGTGCCAAACAGATGCTAAATCTTCAGTGCTTGGGAAAGCGGTGTCCTGCTCCTGCTGTTGGATACTCCAGTTATTGCTATAGATCAGTGTACTCCAAACCTTGAGAACAAAGACATGTCACATTGTTATACATTACAGCTCTTTGAGGGTATCAAGAATTTGACAATTTATTACATAATAATAGGTAACTAAGATGCCAGCTTAAAGAGAATTCTTGATTTCACTATATAATTTCTTCTGCAAGGATGAATTTTCAATTTAGTACATTACCCTCACTGGCAATCTCTTCTATTTTTGATACAGTTTGACACTTAATGCCTTAAACTTCTGACATTGTTAAACTACTCTAAGGAACAGAACTATGTCTATGATTCTTGCAAGGGGTCACAAATATAATAGCTAAAATATAGGATTTGGAACAAATGCTGTTTAAAAGATAATATATAACAATGCACATCACTCTTCATATATAATATTTTGATCAAGTTAAAAATACAAAATGTTACAATCATGAAAATATTGAGAGAATGGAGCCATTCTTGAGTAAAGTGCTTGCATAAATTCTCACAAACTAAAACACATTTATAATGTGTAGGATATTTACAGAATTTAACGTGGCATGATTTATGTAGGAATATTTGCTGTGCTTGATGAACCCTAGAAAGCCAATAACAGAATTTGACATCTTCATAACTCATAGAGGTCTCACTGATAAATATTTGTAACAAATTCAATCTGTAAAATGATTTTTCTATATTTTGCTGCATTAGGAAGTCTAAAAATTCCCACTAAGTTCATACCAAAGTTTCAAGTTTTTAAGCTTTGTTTTGTTTTTGCTTTTGTTTTACAAATATAGCAAAAACACTAGTGGCATTTTCCAAAAGTTCCTTTATAGTAGATCAAGTCAGTCTTGGCTGAAATTTTAGCTAAAAAATCCAGGTAAAACAGATATTTACATAAATTCCTGTCTCTAATTAAGTGGATTTCAAAAACAAAAAATGTATATAATTTGCCCAATTTTTAAAATGTTACAATATAAGTGTCACTACAGGCCATACCACACAGATGAAGATAAAATTTATTCCACCTGAGGAAGAATTATAGTTATTTCAGACATTTCAAGGAAAACTTATTAGTAGAGATAATAACTACACTGTGTTTAAAGAATAAGAACAACAGCCTTGATAGAAAAAGGCTAAGATCTTAAAGGAGGTAAGACTGGTGAATGAGTTGTACCTTTATAACATTTGGGTAGGAAACAGTAAGGAAAGCTTGAAGTAAAAATCTGCTACAAGAAAACAATAAGAAATAAGGAGGTATAAGGTGGATAGTGGGTTTTTAGACAATTCAGGTTAATTCTTAAAAAAAATTATTATGTCTAATTAGGTTTCAAGTATTGTAAATCTGGCAAGAGAGGAGGCTCTAACTGAGATTTAGCAGAATGATTTTAAGAACTTGGGTTGAGGTGATAATATCTTAATTTCTTTACTATTTACCTTAGCCTGTTATCCATAGTTTTTTTGATCTATACATTGTGGCAAGAGTCACATACCTAAACAAACAAAAATTAACGTTTGTATTAAAAAATGTTAGGAATTGTGTCAAATTACAAACCAATAGCACTTAGCAATGAGTAGACAAAGGCTATACTTGACTAATTTTTGTTAAATTGGTTGATGGTCGGAGAATGATAAACCAATGGAGGGGCTGAGGATACAGCTCAGTGGTGCAAATGCTTGCCTGGTGAGTGTGGGGTCATGAGTTTGGTTCCCCGTACCCCCCCCCCCCCGCAAAAAAAGAAAAACCAATAGAATCAGAAAAAGAAAGTAGAAAGTTACATATGTAGAATAAATGATGTTTAGTTATTTTTTGAGTTCTGTACAACTAACTATATTCATATATACATGTTACAATCATGAAAATATTGAGAGAATGGAGCCATTCTTGAATAAAGTGCTTACATAAATTCTCACAAACTAAACCACATTTATAATGTGTAGAATATTTACAGAATTTAACGTGGCATGATATCACAAAATTCACAGGAATGATATCACAAAATGTCACAGGAAAATTTCCATAATAATCAGTCTTAAAAAGACAGATACAAATATCTCTCACAAAGTATTATTACTTCTATCCAGCATGATAAAAAAGATTATATAACCTGATTGAGTGTAGTTTATCTCAGAAAAGAAAAATTGGTTCAATATATGAAAATAAATTAATGCATTGACATAATAGAAAAATAGACAATGATCACAACGTATATACAATAATTGTAATCACAACCCTACCAACCTCACCCTGGAAATCAACCCTCACCCTGTACAGCAGTCAGTTCTAAGGGACCAGACTTGGTCAGTAACAGAGAGTTTCTGTGGTGATTTTTGCCCCTGCTTCTGAACTCAGCACCAACCCCAGAAAGCCCAACATGCTCTCCAGCTGGCAATATTGAAAATGATTTAATATATGTGCTAATTCATTTCCTTTACAATACTAATTACTCCTGGTTTATTGAAACAAAAGTTTTGGGCTATTATCTGTTTCTTCTTTGTAAAAGAGAATATTTTTGATTCTTGAATAATTATTTTGAAGATAATGATACATCCTCTGTTAAATGTTGTTATTCTCTTATTATTTTGTACAGAAATTTTATTGTATTTTTTCATAAAATAAATTTTTAAAGATACATAATAAATAAGAGAAATTAAAAATGCTTGAATTTAGCTTCTAATTCTGAAAGTGTAAAAAATTTCCTAAACATAAGGAAATTAGAAGAAAATGATTACAGGAGTAAACAGAAATTAATAAATGATGAAATAAAAATAATGGTAGAACTAATAAATGCTGGCTCATTGACAAAATGATACTATAAAATCAATAAATGGTTATCTAGCTATATGAAAAATATCAGAGAATTCACATATCTGTATATCAAAATAAGTGAGAAATAATTTGAAATAATATTATAACGCATTTTAATAATACACATACACTAAATCTGTGTTCAGAAAATATATGAATTGTAATTGAAGAAAAAAGTTATTAAGCACTGCACTCCAAATACATCAGACCCATAGAACATTAACTAAATAATTTCATTGTCATTTAACCCCTTTCTAAGGAGAAAGGGACAAAGAGACATCAAGGTATTAAGGGACAGTAAAGGGAATCAAGCTGTTCTGTATACAAGCATTAATTCCCCCGATGAATATAATCATTATATACTGCAAACATATACTAATGAAAATAAAAAGTAATCAAGGCTTGAAGCAAGTTTATTTTAGTAGTGCTTAAATTTATATCACATTCATTTTATTTCTTTGTTCCAATTTGGTTTGATAAATTTTATTTTGAAATTTCTCAATAAAAATTATGAAATTATCATTATATATTGAGTAGCTCTATGACAGGTTAAATACACAAACAACATACTTTTCAACCCTATATAGCAATAGAACTTTCTAGTAGGCAACCCAAGAAGGAAACCTATAAGCAATACAGCAATTGGATCAAAAATAGTTGGTCAGGGACTACTAGACTCTTCATTATTGTTGCATTCAGCCCTCTGTGAACTAAACATTTGTGAATTCAAGAAGTGATTTATAAAAATACATGAAAAATTACATTTCTACTGAACATGGGCAGCGCATGCAGACATCTTTCCTTGGCATAATTTCCTTAGTGTGCAGTGTAGTGTACTTGTGATTTACCCAGCATTTACCTTTTTGAGTTATAGGAGTAATATAGAGATGATTTAAAGTAAAGTGTATCTATCTATCTATCTATCTATCCCTCTTTTTTACTCTTTCTATATTATGCAAATATTACACAATTGCTTGTCTTCATACTCTGGATTCTTCATGCTAATAAACTCCCAGCAGAGCATCACTGAAGACACAGTTTTATTTATTTATTTTTCACTATGGGACTTTTTCACTTCTCTGCCTCCCTCTGAGTTTGTCAACTGCAAATGATGGTAGTTAACTCTCTTGCTGTAGAAAATTCTGAATAAGAAGCCTCTGCTTATTTTCATTCTATGACCTTCAGTTATTTTCATATTTGCATGAATAGTTTAAGGTGAAAAGAAAGCATTTCACTTAATTCATTTTTGTGTATTAGTGAAGTGATTTTAGATCAGATATTTTGTAGTTCTTTATCTGTGTAACTGATCATATAATAGCTTCACGAACAGTAAGCATAACATGAGGCCACATAAGGGTAAATTTATAAGCTGTTTGGGAAGTTTACATTCAAAATAAGTTAGGAGTGCCGATAGGAAATTATTTATAACTTCACATCATTCCGAAAACGCTGCTCATAAATGCTCCATTATTGCCAGCCACACTTTATTGGATATGTGTGCTGAAACATGCAATGTAATATAAATACAGTCTTACCCTCTCAAACGCCCAGTGAATGGACAAGACAACGGGATAGTTGCCTGTGGGTATGACCACATGAGACTCAAAAGCAGTGATCCTCCTAAAGAAGATACACTCTTTCTGCATGATGATATTATACGCACCCTTCTTCACGGCCGCTACAAACACAGGAGGCTGTGGCCAAGACAAGTCCTCCACTGCCGCTTTCCTATTCCTTTCACATGCACGGTACCCTCAAAGTTAAACACTGTTGTACTTCTATCGCAAATGTCCTGATTGTCTATGTTACTCACTGGGTAACAGCTTAATCTTGATTTAACCAGATGTCCAGAAACAAATTATTTAATTCATTCCTATTGCTCTATTAATGTAGGATCAGATAGTAATACCTTGCAAGATGTTTCAATTGAATGAAAGAGTGTTTTTGCTTATGTTATCTAATAAGTACACCAATATGTTTTTAAATTGTCTAAATTCTAATTGCAGAACTACCTGTAAAGGAAATCCTCAGCTGACCACAATTTATTCCAATTTCTTTATGTAAACATTTTCATTGGTATACGTTTGCAGTGTGTGATAGTTATGCTCATTCTGGAGAATTACTGTGTATTGTATACCGGCAGTATCATCCATATGCTATCTTGGTCATTTTTAATACCCTTTCCCCTTTTTCATGATCAGTGGTCCTACCTCCAAAGCATTTTCTTTCCTGTCTCCCGCCAGCTGTCTTTTGTCTTACTTGTTATTTATATCTTGGATTTCTCATATAAGAGAAACCATGCAATATTTAACATTTTGTGTCTAATTTATTTCATTTAACATTATGGCCTCAATATCCATCTTCCTACATATGATTTTAATTTATCTTTCTTTTTGGCTGAATAATCCATATATATATGTATATATATATATGTATATGTATATATATATGTGTGTGTGTACATATATATATGTATATCACATTTTCTTTATCCATTCATCTGTTGATAGGCAACAAGTCCCTGAAAAGATATGGCTAGAACAAATGGAATGTCTATTCTTAGTTTTGTAAAGAGTCTCTATACTGTTTTACGCAATGGTTATACTACTTTACATCATCACCAAAGATGTAGGAAAGTTTCTTTTTCTCCACATTCTCTCCATCATTTGTTTTTTGTTGTGTTCTTAATTAGAGTCATTCAGACTTGAGAAAGATAGAATGTCAGAGTTGTCTTGATTTGCATTTACCTAATGGCTAAAGACACTAAACATTGCTTCATCTATATATTAGCTATTTGTACTCACTCTTTGGAAACATGTCTATACTTTTCAGTTCCCCATTTTTGACTCAGTAAGTTGATTCTTTAGGGTTTAGTTTTGCTGAGCTCTTGTATATTCTAGACAGTAATCACCTATCAGAGGAGAAGCTGGCACATATTTTTCCCAGTTGTATGTTGTCTCTTCACTTTGTTTATTGTTTCCCTTGCTATGAAGAAGTTTTTTAACTGTTTTAATCCCACATATTGGTTCTTGGTATTACTTCTAGTGGAAATGGAGTTCTCTCCAAGAAATTCTTGCCTATACCTATTGCTTGAAGTGTTTTTACCATTTTATTTTCCAGCAGCTTGAATGTTTCTACTTTATATGTAGGACTTTGATCTATTTTGAATTGAAGTGTTTTCACCATTTTATTTTCCAGCAGCTTCAGGGTGAGCGATGTGAATCTGTTTTCATTTTTCTGAGGGTGTATAACCTTTTCCCAGCACCAAATTGTGAATAGGTTATCTCTCCTTCAGCAAATGCCATTAGCCATTTGTCAAAGATCAGAAGCCTAAAGGTGCAGAAGGTTGTTGCTATGTTTTCTATTCTATTTCATGCATTCACATGTGTATTTCATGGTAATTCTGTGCTGTTTTTATTACTGCAGCTTTCTAGTATGACTCAAAATCTGGAAGTCTAGGGTTTCCTTCTTGTCTCTTTTTGTTTGATTGCTTTGCTATTTCAAGTCTCTTCTGAATCCATATGTTTTAGTATTGCTTTTCTAGTTACATAAACAGTGTTGCTTGTGTTTTCATAGAAATTACTTTAAAATTGTAGATTTATTTGACAATATGGAGTTTAGTAATAGTATTTCTGCTTATTCAGAAGCAGGAATACTTTCCCATTTTTTAATGACTTCTCTAATGTCTTTCTTCAAACTACTACAGGTTTCATTATACAGTATAGGCTTTTGTCCTTCTTGACTAGGTTGATTCTTAGGTATTTAATTCTGGAAGTGATTGGGAGTAGAATTGTTTCTGCCTTCTTTTTCATAGGTATAATTATTGATGTATAATTTTATACATCAGTGGTGATTTTGTGTTAATGTTATACCATACCACTTTCTTGAGTTTTCTTCAAAGGTATTGTCCTGTAGTTTTCTTTTTTTGTTGAGGCTGTCTGGTTTTGGTATAAAGATAACGTTGGCTTCATGGCACAAGTTTGGCAGTGTTCATTTCCTTTCATTTCATGGGTGAGTGACCCTTGATGAGGGAGAAAAACTTAGGGCCATTTAAATCACTATAGAAATGAAAATATTAGTCTTTGCCCACAGCTGCATATACATGTGCCTCCACACACTTTGGACGTGAAAGAGTCTGATGTTATGAAGAGGTCGTCCAGTCTGCCTCTCGTGCTGACAGAAGACGGGTTTGGCGGGAAAGCCAACACTGCTTCCAGTTCCAATCCAGCTATCTTTAACTTGCCGTTTTTGAAGTCTCTGTTTTACTCAGATCCTTGGTGAGGCAATTACTCTGCTCACTTCAGTGGTTTTTACCTCAGGGTTCTCTGATAGCCATGGATATTAAGTATTAAGACAGTTCCCAACAGCTTTCTCACACCGTTCTGGAAATTCCATCTCCATTTTCTCTGCTCTTTTAGAGCCTATGATTTCAGTGGCCTTTGGAGGTGAGGAAGGAGATTTCCTCCATTCAGGGTGGTTCTGTGCACCCATATGCTCACAGTTCCTAATTGCCCAGGTGTCTGAATTTATCTTTAGCCCTGGTATCTCCCAGTACCTGTTTCACTCAGGCAGGCAGTGGTAACTGGAGTAAGTGCCCAGCTATAGCCAATTCCCTGCCTTCTCCTGAAATATGTTTTTTTTTTTTTTTTTTTGTCTGGTAGCTAGATCTCTGGGCCTGGATTGAACTCCATGTTCATGAGCTAGCAATGTGTGTCTGGTCAAGGAAGCAATGGAGTTCCATCAAAGCTGGGAGGTAATGGTGTCAAGGGTGAATGTTCAGCTGCAACCATCCCGCTTACAACTTTCCCTGAAAGTTTTGTGTGTTGCACCCAGTGCCTTATTCTCCAAACTCTAAGATCCACACTGGTAGTTTGTGTGACTGTTTGCTACTATTATAGGCTGTGGGTCAGTTTTTGGCAGGAGAACCACATGGCTCTGCCATGCTGTGAAAAACAATATCCCTGGACCTGTAGCCCACAGGCGCCTGAGCTCGTGTGTGATTCTGCTTCTTACTCTAGACGTCCCTCTTTTTTTGTATTCCACCTGTTTGCCATCCCATCCATGGTGTATCCCGGTGGTTTGTGACTCTATCAGCTCATTTCTCTGTATTCTATTTTTTAAATTTTTGTTTTAATTAGTGGATGTTTGCAAGACTTAAAGGTTATATTCATCATGAGGAATTGGTACATGTACATAAAATCTTAGTTCTTTGTTCACCCTCTTCCCCTCCCCTTTCCTCCCCTCTATCACTCGATCCATTTCCCTTTTACAAAGCCCTGTGCCCCTGTGTGCTGCCCAACCCTGGAGCACATCCTAGAGTGCTCTGTGGATGCTGCTTCTTCCGTGCTACAGTAACTGCTCTTCGGTAATTTTAAAAATATTATCACTTGAGAAATAAAATGACACTAAAGAGAATGTCCTTCTTACTAAACAAAGATAATTGTAATGTCATACATTGAAATTTAGAAGAATTTATATATTCTGTTACTTTATACAGGTTTCCTCTTTTGCCGTGTTAATTAAAGGTACATTCAGCACATCCTTTCCCCTCATCCTGAAAAAGCTTTCCAAAGTAAAAATTTAATAGAACAAAATGAAAGAAACAAAAACAAGAAAACACACATTCGGGTCTATGGAATCCATGTCCTGCTCTTGCACATGTGATTCATCTTGCCGTGTACTGACATGACTTTAACACATGGGCAGAACTCCTCGGTGAAGGTGTCATGGCACATCAGCAGATTGGCAAATATGTAGGTAGCTGTAGATGCTGTTTGTCAGATATGCTGCAGTGGATGTTAAACAGCAACAGAGATGAGGAATATTGATATAAATATCGATCTCTGAATTTCTTTAACTTTACAGAGAATTATTCCTGTTTTAAAATTGAATCTACTTGAAAACTTATCCAAGCATCCTGGGTGAGTAATGGAGCATTCAGAGAACTATCTTTTGGTAGTGGAGAACAATGAATTCCTTAGTTACAGTTTGTCCTCTGCTTCTGGAAACTGCCACAAAATCTATTCATTACAATGATCTTGAAAAAGGGCAGAGTACTGTTTTCCATAAAAAGAGAAAGTTTAATTAGTTTTGACAATGTTCAACTTTACCTGAGCCACATGAACCTGAAAAGCGGAGAAGGGGCAGGAACAAGGAAATCCACCCACTCTTATGTCAAAGTAAAGACTCACAGCCAATGACAGTCTTCCCAAACTATTAGGTTAGACTCCGGATAACTACCATGCTTATAAATGACAAGTCAGATGTAGACACCAACCCTCCAAATTCCTTCTATTCTTCAGACATAATTACCAGAACTGTTGAATAAACTAACCAAATACCTTCCAATCTGACCAAACTTTAAACTTGCTTCTCTTATTCTAAGCCCATGAGCTTTGGCTCACCTTCAGCCAGAGTTAGCTCACAAATCTACATCCCTTCTTGAACTGGAGGAAGAGCATCATCAGAATGTATAGAAAATTGTAAGGAGGTATTTAATGGACTGGCTAACCTGAACAAAGGATTAGTAATCCCACAGTGGCATTACTTTTTCAGGCTGAACAGCCAAGGACAAGAATAGATGCTTAGTGCAAGACAGAAACAAGAGCAAAAAATGTAGCCCTAGTCAAATGCTAAAGGCCTGGAAGCCCCTTAGAAAGTCAGCAGCCCAAGTCCATGTTCAAGAACTAAAGAATTTGGAGTTTGGTGTTCCCCATTATGGTAGAATCACAAAAAAAAATTAAATAAGTTATTTTCCCAGAGCACGTGTGCACACATGCGTGAGCTTCCCTTCTACTTTTTGTTCCCTGACAGCTACCAGCCAACTGGACAATGCTGATCATACACAAGGCAGGTCTTTCCCTCTCGGTACATTGACCTGCATGCCAATCATCCCTGGAAACATGCTCAAAGTCACATCCAGAAGAGTGATTACTAGATTTAGTTCTCTCTCTATCCAATCAAGTTGCCAGTCAAGATTAACAATAAAACTTTCTAAAATTAGGCCTCAAGTGAAACCACTTCCCCATCAACTATCTAATCACAGCATCCACTCCTTCACACGTATTTCTCTGGATTTATTTCATAACATTTCTTTTCTGCCAGACTTCTCATACATCTGCAGATTTATGATCAGAGAGTGTTCTCCCTTGCAGAAACCTCCCTCTTACTTTTGTAAATAGTCCTTTTTGCTGTGCTGCAATAACCCTTTTGAGTAAAGTCTTTTCTTCTCTAAATCTATGTGTATTTATTTGAAATTTGAAAAAATATATGTATTTTTCTTAATCTATGACCAGCACAGTATGATTTACCTGCTCAATAACATGTCAGTCACTAGAAATGCTTCTTAGTCGTAGTATCTCCAAGAGGAAAAACATAGTGTTGAGTGAGTGGTACAAGGCTGAGAGTGATTTAACTAATCTTTTATTCGTGTATGACAGTATCCAATGCTCCATTAAGTCTCACTTGATTTATAGCCACCAATGTCAACTTATTTCTTACAACTGATGATAGCAATGTCATAAAAAAATAAAGGACATTTCCTTCAAACAAACGATATTTAACTAATTAAAAATTTTGAATACATCTCAAATAAATATATGTATTTTCCCTATAAGAGACTCAAACCTTCTTGTCTAAGACTTGTTTCTTTTTTATTCCATGTGTAAAGATATTGAATGGTTTGGGGATTGAGGCAATCACCAGTGTCACATGCTACAGGCTTGAAATTAGGAACAGAAGAGCGAGAGGTGCAAGAACACATTTTTTTTTTCCATCCCAGAAAGTATCTGAAGAATCTGTTTGAGCAGGGATTCAAGAAGGAGTCTGACACCCCTCTCTGCCTCTCTCTCTCTCTCTCTCTCTCTCTCTCTCTCTCTCTCTCTCATCCATCTCATCTCTCTCTCTCTCTTTCTCTCTCTCTGTCTGTTTCTGGCATCTGTGTTTGTCTTTTGTTATTCCCAGAAAGATTTCTCAACTTTTTAAAGTAACCTTTTTTTTTTTTTTTTTTTTAGTGGGATGAAGCACATCCTTTTCAAGAAAAATGCTGCATCTATATTTTTCTTTAGTCAAGCTTAGATCACATTGTATCAGGTAAGTACAATGCTGATGAGATTCAAATTTATCTCAAGTTCCCCAGCAATTAAAAATTGTTACACAGTGTTCCAAAGAGTGCTGGTAGTTGCAGCTGCCCAAACCTTTCGGGCTTCTAATGCTAATAGAAATTTAAAGTGGATGCAGCTTTTCCCTGTAGGAAGTAAGGAAATGCAATGGCCTAGGATGGTGAACCTTTTAGGGGTTTCAGTTATACAAACAGCCTGGTGCAGCACGTGTTCCATAGGTTTGTCACCACTGGCATAGGACAGTTTATTGACAACTGCATGTAATACTCTCATAATAAGATTTCCTCTCATACCAAAAAAACTGAGCCTGGTAGATATGAAAGTCTGTATGTCTCTGAATGACTGAAAAATTTCCACTTAAAACTCATGGATGCTTAGTCTTCGAAACTGCTTCTTACTCATGACCTTAGCCTTTAACTCTTGTACCGCATCATTCCTGATAACTCCCAACTATGCTACAAATAACTATTGAATCACAATACAGTTCTTAATATGCTAAAAACTATTTTTAACCAAATGATCTTGAAACTATCTGAACATAAGCTGATTCCTGATGTTAAAGATTTTTCCCTTTATTGCCACAGGGATGACTGAGAACTGCTGAATAAAGTCTTTGCTTGTAAGTTTATGGTCTTTCAGAGTATTTCTCCACATTTACACTGAGATAACAGAAGCTATTGTCTTTTGTGTACAATACCAGTGCCTGGTAAATGTAGGAAAAATTAAAATAAAATGGGGTGAATGTATGAATGTATTTCCTTGAATTTTCTTTAAAAACCAAATGATAACATATGTTGTACCATTGCTTAGGGTCAGACAGTAGAATCTGTTTGGTGCTGATAAGCCATAGAATTACTATTACTATTCTCACAATTTTATCTAGCTTGTTCAGTGCTATTACCAATGATTTTAAATAACTGTTAAATAAACCCAAAGCCCATTTGCATAGTCTTAATCATTTTTCTACAGTATTTTCTTGACTAACTGTTTCATATTTTTCCTGTTTTGCTCTTTGAAATATTTATTGTTCCTCCTGGAAGACACTGGCTTGTTTAATTGATTCTGTCTCTCCCTTTCAGACTGTAGTCGTTTTAAGGAAAGAGATCATGTTTTATTTATGTTTGTAAACCAGGATCTAAAACTGTTGCAGCACAGATAAATCACTGAATTAATGAATAAATAAATGAGGCTACATAAATGAAATACAAAACAGAAAATTTAAAGAGGGATAGTCATAGGAAAGATAGGACCTCGAAAAGCCATATGTAAGAATAATATAATGAATGGAGGGGTAATTAAAAAAGAATAAATGTTAGAGATTAATTTTATATGTTGAATTCTTATGAAAATGTAGTTTTTTTGCCATCTTCTATGGTGAAGATTTCTTTTTTAAATCTACATGTTACACCTATGAAACAGCATCGTAGTGATTGTCATTAACATATCTGGTTTGTAAATGTGTAATTCTCAATCCTGTGACAAAACAAAGTTGTTTAACTGTAAGAAAGTAATGGCTAACAGAAAGACAAAAGTGGTATTATCTACCTGCAGATGCATGATTAACTCACCTTGTAACTTGCACACATTAATTTGTTGAGTCTAAATCAGTTCATGTGTAAAATTGGGTAGAAGTCTGTACCTGATGATCCACATGAGTAGTTTGATTAAAGATATCCAAGAAAATTAAATGAAATTGAATTTAAAATACTTCTGAGACTAAAATTAACTAAGCTGAGCACTTCATAAAGCTGTTGAAGTCTTCATGGTTACTAGAAAATGGCTCAGATCTTTTAAAATGTCTTGATATTTTAATAGGAAAAAGCAAATTTACAATAAGTAATTTTTTTCTAAGAACAGGTCTCCATTCTATCTTCAGAAGACTCCAGTCTGTGGATTTACACACCACTGCAAGTCTTCTATGGCTCACAGCTTTCATTTGGACTCACTGGTGTTGAGCTTCTCCTCCTCACCTGCTCTCTTCCTGCTGCCCTCACCACCATTGTGTCCTTTCCTAGAATGTTTTCACGGCCACAGCTTGCTTCCTCCATTAAAGCTTGACTGTGTCAACTCGGCTGTCCGGGTGGTTCCCAGGAGAGCAATAGAGCACACTTTTGCTTACATCTGAGTGGGTCATGAGGGTGTGACGTTGGGAGCTCTATCTGGTTCCTCAAAGGCACTATTTCCTTGCTCTGTTTCTTTGTTGCCATGGACCAAGTGGAGTTGTTCTGCCATGGCCTTCTACCTTGATTCCTTGGAACCAACCCATTATGAACTGAATCTCATGAAACACTGAGCCAAAGTAAACCTCTCCTTTAAATTGTTGCTGTCCTGTATCATGTTCAGCAATGAGAAAGTAGTTGCCTAGTACAGTTTCCCATTGATAAAAATGTATTTTAATACTTTCATTTGATTCATGTACACATAGTGGCACAAGGAGGGTGAAAAATCAGAATATCATACGGAATTAGCAAGAAGGAAAGAGAACAAATTAAAAAGCTTAAGTTTTGTATTACTTCTGAAATCATCAAAAGATGATTATGTTTTAGAAATTTTAAAGGAAAAATTGAAAAATTTAAATTTCATATATTTTCACTATAAGTGACATTAGAGGGATAAAATGGAAATGATTTCTGGTTACTAAAGTGCTTCAAAAGCATGAAATACCACATAATGAAATGGAAGACACAGATGACACAGACAAAAATAGTTTATTTTATAGGTGTAACATGTAGAGAATAATTTTGTGCTATACATGTCTTTATTGCTTAAAAACTAAGAATAGGTTTAATTTCAGCATGGAGAAGACTGTATACACTTTCATTCTTAGGTATATCATTTGAGATAGCAATGTGAATCAATTTTTTTTTTTTTTTTTTTTTTTTTTTTTGGTTTTTTCTCCAGTACCAGGAACCGAACTCACAACCTTGCGCTTGCCAGGCAGGCGCTTTTGCCGCTGAGCTAAATCCCCAGCCCCTGCATATTTACATTTAACTTTTAACCACATCTTGGTAATTCAAGTTTACTTGAACTTTACCTGGTCCTTATGTTATTCACATTAAAGGACACAAAACTCTTAAATTAACAATTTTAAATGAGGATTTTGTTCTAATTAGTATTTTTATCATGCAAGCTGTTTTTTTCTTTTGCTTATATGCCTAAACCTCATAAATCAATGTATTTCCTGACACAAATGGCTAGCTATCCATGTAAATTTAATCCTACATATGAATTTCAATATTTCCTGTCTGGACTGATATAAATGCAATGAAAGTACAACAAATTTTATGGACACTATGAGGCATTATATAATCCTTTAGTCCTTTAAAATATTCCTAACTGGTTTTGAGAATATCATATATCAAGCAACAATGTGATGGATTTGAGAATGACTGACACACTTGATACATGACTCGAGATTCTACTCTCAGATCTGGAGCAAACCAGATCAAAATGGTTTTGTTTGTTTGTTTGTTTGTTTGTTGTTTGTCTTTTTGAGATAGGGTCTCACTATGCAGTTCAGGCTGAACTTGAGCTCACTTTGTAGCCCACGCTGGCCTTGAACTCTCAACAATCCTCCTACCTCAGTCTCCACGCCCAGCTCAGATCAAAATTTAAAGAAGATACAAATCCAAAGGGCTAATTTAAGGGAAATATCTAGTTAATTGTATAACTCTCCATTTCATTGGATCACTTCACTACTTAGCTGGAAACCAACACTGTAAAGATGGTATTTAGATGTCTTATGAGGCCAATTTAGATCCCAATATGAACTATAATTTTGCCTCATCACAATTTCTTCTGGTCATCAATAAACTTCAGCAAATTTGAGTTTCTTTTCTTACAAAAGGTGAATTTTTCTTATACTACTATTTTAATTCATGTTATATTTAGTACTGGAAAATTCTGTCCAAGACCACCAGTTCCTGACCATCTCTGCCACTGAGATATTTCATGGGAAAAAGTAATTGTTAATATTTTAGGATATAGAATAAATACCATCCTCTCCAAAAAGGAATTCTGAAACAATCTTATGTAAGTTAAGCCTCCCTAATCTACTTCAACAATATTAATGTTAATTTTTGTCAAGTTGTTAATTTTTTATTATAAAACACATTTTTGTAGTTCATTAATCAAATTGTTATTCTTTTTTCTGCTTTTTCACTAGGATGTAGGCTGCATATACCCTGACTCCTTTGTTAGGGCTGATCATTTACACACGTCTGACAAATGTTAGCCAAGGGGTTTAAGGACTGGATTGCTATAATTTACAAGGGGCCATAGATTTGCAAATTGGATCTAAACTTTTTTTTTTTTTCCGGTACCAGGAATCGAAGTCACGACCTTGCACTTGCCAAGCAGGAGCTGTGCCGCTGAGCTAAATCCCCAGCCCCTTGGATCTAAACTTTAAAACTCATATGAGTAAGTTCTGATGCATCATAGAGTAAATATTTTATTCATACAATTTTTTAAAACATCATCTCAAGCTTTGAGATATTGTTAAAGCTGTGTCAGTGCTGCCTGTTTAACATGTAAACACTTCCCGTCTCTTTGCCGTGCATTTCCAACACTCGCTTTGCCCAGGTGTTCACAGTCTTCTGAGCATCTCTAAAGCTGTTTCCAAATGCTTCCTGGCCAACTGTACAATTCAGAGAAGGGAACAAACTAGAAAACTCAAATGGAGTCCCTGTTACTTCTCTTTACTGCCTCTAAATCTTTCTTTCCTTTAGGACTTAAAACACTGTAGAGGTTCCCAATTTTAAGTTTGTTGAAAATTGTATGCATTCACACAAACTTTTTATTGAGCTTTAATGAGAAGTTAGAACTGTGCCATTTCCTATGATTTCAAAATATTATGAAGTCTTACTTTGTGACCTCAATATTTCATGATTTGTGTCTTAGTTACTTTTCTCATTGCTGAGACAAAATACTTGACACATAAAGTTGAAAAAGGAAAAGTTTATTTAGCTCTCTGTTTGTAAAGGTTTCAGTCCATATTCAACTGGCTCCAAGGCCGGGTAGATGGCAGACAGGCATCGCAGAGGAGAAACAGTTCACAGGGGAAGAGGAGAAGGTACCAAAGGAAAAGTAAACAAGGAACAACCACAGATCTTTCTATCCTTTGTATCTTATCAAGGATATTCATGGCAGGTAGCACTCACACCCTTAATCCTAGCATGGCACTATGAATCAATTCCAGTGTCACATACCTGAGATCCAGCCACCTCTGAAAAAACCCCACCTATGACCACATGAGGCTTTGGGAGAAATCTAGAGACAAATCCTAACAATATTTATTTGCCTGTGCATTACAGCTTGAACAAAGATCTTTTCTTTATCAATTTATAGGTTAGAATTATTTAATGGTCTTCAGATGAAAAAGTTTTGTAACCTTGTCGTATTTGGCTCCAATATGTCCACCTCCAGACTAACAGTATTGAAGGCCTTGTTGCTAATGGGTGTTCAGGAAAGACTGGAACACAACTCCTGTAACTAATGTAGTCATAATATGATGACATTTTGGGAAGGTGAGGTGAACAGATGAGGGGCCCTAGGTAAAGGAAATGGATCATGAGGTTGTGAGCTTGAGGGTTTATCAGGTCCTGGACTCTTTTGTCTCATGCATGCACTCACACACATGCACGCTTCCACACGCACTCATTCTTCTCCATCATAAGCACAAAAGCAATGGAGCCAAGTGATCACAGACTGAAACCAGTAAAACCATGAACTAAAATAAATCTTTCTGGGCTGGGGATTTAGCTCAGCAGTACAGTGCCTGCCTGGCGAGCACAAGGTCATGAGTTCGGTTCCCGGTACTGGAAAAAAAAAAGCTAAAATAAATCTTTCCTCCTTTAAGTTGTTTTCCAGATATATTTAGCCACAGTAACAAGAAGTTCCTTAACGTGATCATGTCTGGTAATTTTTCATCATCAAGTTTTAGTAAGACAACATATTTCAAGGGAATAATAGTAAGTAAAGCACATGATGGCCATCATCACTGGTTCTTATTGGTCAGTGTGCCATTGTAGCATACAAAAAAATGGAACTCAGTTAACAAATAGAATCACTGTTCAACCCTGTTCTCAAGGCATAGGTGGCATCATCCAAGATACAGTAATCAAAGTTGTGTTCTTTAGACTACCACGTACTCAGCTCATGTCCCAAGCAGGGCATCACTCCTCTCATGAAGCCTGCAGAATAAAATTTCCTATTCTTACAGTGTGAGCACATTACAAAGGGGCAGAAACCTGATACACAGAACACAATAAGCTTGGATTTAAGAAGAATTGTTGTAAAATGTAAGGGTGGAGAAAATCCTTACCAGCACAGTGAATCATCAGTATAAGCATTTTACGGTGGTATTAAAGGAGTTCCTCCTCTGGAATAGCTGGAGATTTGTTATTCCAAATTTACTTTGACCAGGTTTAGAGGTATGAAGTCAGTTTTTGTTAAAATAGTACTATATTCCATTAAACAAGGCAAGAGAAACGTGAAGTACTTCAGAAGAGATAAGTAGGAAAGGGTAAGAGTAATCACTATATGTTTTACAAGAAGCCACCATTCTATGCTTTAGTGATAGTACTACATCTGGTACAAAAGAAATATCCAATGATTATTTTGGGGGTAGAAGAATTACTCTGGAAGACACATTATAAAATATGCTTGTTTTTTCATTTTAGCAAAGAGAGAATTGGAAACTACTTAATAATTTTCCTGTTCTGTATTTCTTTATGATCATAAAACGATTACATAATCTGGGTGACATGATGTACTTTACTGGATAGCGACAAATCAAACATTTTCAACTTAACCTTATTTCCTCATTTTAAAGATGTAGATAAATTTGACTGAAATATCTATGTTTTATTGCCATAATGAAGAAAGTATAGTTGACCAAATCTTTTATTGGGTGCTACCTTAACCAAGCTAATTTCATATAAGCAAAATATCATAGATGGAGCCATATGCTAGGGGACTTTCATATTAAGCATTTTTATGTGAAAATATACTGGTCATAGTGTGCTTCAGTATGAACTGTATTAAAAGTTTACAATCAAAATGCAAAGCTTGAGGTAGATATATTTTGCAAACTGTACTTAAGTTCTCCTGAATTTTATTTCATTTAGGGTTTCTGATTCTTCAACTGGATTTTTGTTAGATTAATTTTGTGGCTACTTAAAATGAACATGTATTTACAAATAAAATTTTACAGCAAATACAAATATCACTGGGCTATTAGGTTAATTTTTTTTTATTTTAAAAATAAAAGGAGAAAGACATTAACAGACAGACATTTTACAAAATAGCAAAAGTATTACTCAGCTGTAAAGAAAGATAAACTTTTATAGGTAAATGGCTTTTATAGGTAAATGGTCACAGCTAGAGAGCATACTCATAAGTGAAATAAATTAAACACATATGTGCAAGCACCGCATTGTTTCACTAGTGTAAAACCTGAAAGAGTTAATTTAAACTAGGAGATATGATAGACATCATGAAATGATAGGAAAGCACTCAAGGGTGAAGGGCATTGAGATGTGGGAAAAGAGAAGGGAAAGAAGGTTAATTTTGACATGCTTTGAAAAATTATCAATGCCCCTTCAAAATTTTTTATTTAGATCAACAAGTTAACTTAATCCTATGATGCTTCCTATTATT
>NW_004955479.1:653014-673255 GCF_000276665.1 Chinchilla lanigera | reverse complement strand
AATAAGTTCAACTTGGAAAGCAAAAGTGGTTCATTGATATACATCTGTCATGTGAGTGAGTGTACCAAAAGCACACACAGAGAGATCATGATGCAGGTGTTAAAAGGTGACTGAGTTATGAAGAAGACCCTGCAGACTCGCGGTGAGGAGGTGCCTGGTGAGGGGCAGCTCCCTGTGCTGGATGGGGAAAGGCAGATCTCCTTCCCCAGCTCCTTCCTTGGCTCTCTGCTTTCCAGTTGCCATGATTTGAGCAGTTTTACTCCATGGCAGGACTTTCCCTCATGCCACTTCTGCTTTAAACAGCTGACCATGCATCATTCATAAGAGCCAAGGAGTGGAATACACTCATGTAACCCTGAAAAAGTAAGTCAATGAACAAACCTGATTTAGATATAAATAGACATAGACATAGATATAGATATAGACATAAACATGGATAGATAATATTCAGCTTTAAACAAGAAAGAAATTCACTCATGTGTTACATTATAAATTCTCACACATATTACAAGGTCAGATACTATGCTAAATGAAGCAAGATGATCACAAAGTGATGCAAATTATATGGGATCTGGTAAAAAAAAAAAAATTAATGATGGTTGCCAGGCACTGAGAGTACAATGAGAAGTACTTTAGTGTTCATAAAGGTTCAGTTTTCCAAGATAAAAGAATTAGGAATATTGGTTGTACAATAATGTGAATATTCTTAGCACTATTGGACTGTATATTTTAATATAATAAAATACTAAATTTTGTGTTCTTTCTTTCTTTTTCTTTTTTTCTCTCCTGCTACTGGTGGTTGAAACCACTGAGCTACATTCCCAGACCTTTTCATTATCTTTTCTAAGTTTTGAGACAGAATCTCTTGAGGTTACTCAGTCCTCCTGGCTGGGCTCAAATTGCAACTCCCATGCCTCAGTCTCTAAGAGTGGTGGAATTAGACTTGTGCCTTCACACCTAGCTTCTCTGAGTAAGAAAATACTGTACATTTGAAAATTACTAAGTTAATTTCATATGTTCTCTCTACAAAAATTAAATACTATTGGAACAAGCTGATATATTAATAAGCTTGATTTAATGAATCTACATTTTATTCATATTTCAAAACTGCATCCTGTATGCCATAGATATATGCAGTTATTATTCATAAATTCATAATTAAGAAGTAAATTTTAAAAATTAAAAAAGCATAAAAATTAGCATTTAAAAGAATATAAAAATAAATAAATGGTAGTGAAATCAAGCAATGTACTTAAGGTAATTTTAGAGCTCTGATGAACTTTATGTACTTTTCCAGGTTTTTACTGTGATTCTCATGAATGACAATATGCTTTTATATTTATTAATATTTGGTGACTGCATATATAAGCTAATTTAAGGTTTTTCCTTGAAGATACTTAATTTTCATACTATTATTTTTTGTTAAAAAGTGGAGTCTTATTTTATAAATTTGCTTTTCTGTTTATGCTCAGTAAATATATATTTATATGTAGACAAAATTAATAAAATATAACATGATGTTTTTACCTGGACCTTTAAGACTGGTAATAAAAATGACATCCATAAGCATGTGTACTTACTTTGTGTACAGATAAAATTATATAACATTTTTGAATGATAAACATTTATCAATGTAAATTAACTGCTCAAATTTGATTGTACAAAAAAGCTTTTGTGTGGTCTTTTTAAATCATATTCTTTATGTAATGCCTACATTTTGTGGTGCTTTACAAGTTCCATGTGTGCATAAAAAGCAGAATTGCCAATTCTGAAATAAATTATTTAAACCCAAAAGAAATTTTGCTGGCCAAGTATATAAGAAATCTAAGATAGTTGAGTTCTCTGGAAAGTGCATATTAGTATTGAGTAAAACTTACTGAAACAGAGAAATCATTTTAGTACAACTTCCAGGGCTCTATTATAGAAAATGATTTTGTGGTCATATAAAACAGTGTTTTCAGGAACTGTTTGATAAATACTATTCTCTCATTTTTCTTTTCTCTGCCTTTTACCGAACCACATTATTCTTCTTTTTTGCTAGCACAATACAGAGAATCACAATGGACAAAAAAAGGATTTATCATTTAAAATATGTATAAATTGTTGTCAGTATTAGTATGCAATCAATAATGGATTTTTAGCTACAGTGGGATAATATTATTTACAAAGACAAGCTCTATTTTATACCAGTTCTCTCAGAATGCTTACACAGAATTTGACTGAATTACATGTTACATCCAGTGATAAAGAGATTTTGACATTTAAAATATCAGCGATCCAAATGGCTATAATTTTCAAAGCCAGCTGTGAGAAAATGTGTGTACTATTGCAACTTCATTGTGGAGAAAAATCTTAGCAAAAAATTACAAAAGTTGGCCAATTCCACTGATATGTATAGTCACAACTCCCTTTTATACATGAACAAAATGCTGTCAGGTTTTATAGAAAATTTTCAGATTACTGTAACTGCCACTAATCCATTTATTTGAGAACAATGTTACACTATGGAGAAACTATTGGGGAGGAAGACTTTGCTACCCACTAACTTCATTTTTGTCCTTGGTGCTTTGGGCACTGTTTTACATTTTGTAAATATGAATATGAATAAGTAAAACACAGATTGAATGCATTAAAAAGAACTATGTGCTTATTGACTAGGAATATTGTAAAATGCTATTTAATAAGATTTATTTGAAGTAAGTGAGGAGGGTAACCACTTTGACACCTGTAAGAAGTGTTCCAGAGAAAAGCTAGTGCCCAAACCCTGAGGTATGTCCCTGGATGTTAGTTTGAGAAATAACAAAGGGGCTAGCGGAGCTGAAGCAGAAGAGGCAATTTATATATATATATATATATATATATATATATATATATATATAGTTGTAAACCATGGCCATGTCTGAAGTGTACGCTATATGAAAGGACAAATCAGTGGAATGTTTTCAAAAAGGCAACAAAACATTAACTTACATTAAAAGATCATTCTATTTTATGTCTCTATGTTCTAAGAACAGAAAAGGTAAAAGAAGATAAGATGTTACTATAATAGTCTCCTATCTGGAACGGAATGGTGACTTGGACCAGTAAATTAGTAGTAAAGAAGATGACAAGGTGAGCGATCACAAGTATTGATGGTAATATAAGCAAGTTTGCTGAGAGTTTAGATCTGTAGCAAGAAAATAGAAGACAAGAACTTTTGCAAGCTTTTATCTTTAGTAAATGGAAGTCTTGGGTTCTCAAATGTTAAGATGAGGAAGATGACTGAGGAAAAAATTTGGGGAAGAAAACCAGGGACTTGACTTTGAGTATGATGTATTTGTGATATAGTGTTCAATGTGCTTACTAATCAAGAGGTCACAGGTACATGCAGATATCTCCTAGATTTCAGAGAAAAGAGTTGTACAGGTAAGAGATATGTATTTTGTTAACTATCAATTTATAAATGGTGTTATGGTTTAGATCCAGAACAGCCTCAAAAAGCCTCATGTGTTTGAAGGCGGGGCTTTGGACCATGAGAGGTTCATGGAGGCACCATAGCTAACTTGCTGTTATGTGGTGAGGCCTAATTGGAGGAGGGTCACTGTGGCAGGACCCAAATGGTGTTTCTTTCCCCCCAGTTACTCTTCCTGGCCTCTTTGATATTGGCAGCTTCCCTTCCCCGTGCTCCTCTGCCAACTTTGTCTGCCATGGAGTCAATGGAACAAAGACTGTAACCTTCCGCCAAAGCACATCTCTCCTCTCTTGAGTTGTGAATGCCTGGCATTTTGTCTTAAAACTTAGGAAGTAACTAATACAGGTGGCATGCTAGTTTTCTGTCCTTGTGCAAAATACTTGAGATAATCAGCTTCAAAGAAATAATATTAATTTGGGCTCACAGTTTCAAAGATGTCAGTCCATGCTCACTTGCTGTGTTTCTTTGAGGCTATTTCAGCACAGTATATCATAGTGGCAAGAGTGTGTGAAAGAGGAGGCCAATTCACTTCACCATGGTCAGGAAGCAAGGAGAGGAAGAGAAGACAGCACAGTGCCAATTTTCTCTTCAAGGACTCTCCCACAATATATAATCCCTTTCCACTGGGCTCCTGCAGTTTCCATTGCCTTCTGATAGTGCCACAGGACAGCAACTTAGTCTCTAGTACATAGGCATTTGAGGTACCTACAAAGTCCAAACTAGTACATGGTGGTTAATTTAAGAGACTGGTTAATTTTTTTTATTTTAAAGAGAAAAGAACTCGAACAAAATAACAAAAATGAAGACAAACCAAACAAAACAAAAACTATAAAAATGATACAGAATTTCAAAACAACATGATAGGATAATAATGGTTGTTGCTGTTATCTTCAAAGTAGTTGCTCAGTTTACCAGATAAAGGTATGCAAGATTGATCAAACAATTAAACATTAACTGTTCCTTTTGAAAAACCAGTATAAATTAGCAATGCAATTACTGTAGCTATTTTGCATATGTATACATATATTTTTTTCCTTTCCTTCTTTCTTTCTTTTCTCCTTTCCCTCATCCTAGTTATTTCTTTCCCTTTCACAATATCTGCTGTACCTGTTAGATTTTATTTACTTTTTCAGGTGCTTACACTAGGGAGACAATACAGAGTTTACACATGCAGGTTTGATATACTTCACTTATGAGTATGTTCTCTAGTTGCATCCATTTACCTATAAAAGCCTTGAGTTTATTTTTCTTTATAGCTGAATAATATTCCATTGTATAAAAATACAATATCTTTTTAATCCACTCCTCACTTGATAGGCATTTGCATTGTTTCCAAGATTTTGCTATGACAAATTGTGTTGCTATAAACATGGGTTCACATATATTGCTGTGGTATGAATTTTTATTTCTTCTGGGAAAATACTCAGGAGGGGAATAGCGGGGTTGAATGGCACATCTAATCCTAGGTTATTGAGGAATGTCTCGACATATTCCCAAAGTGGTTGCACCAGTCTACACTTCCACCAACAGTGGAGAAGAGCTACTTTTTTCCCACAGCCCCTCCAGCTTTTTTTGTTGGTTGATTTCTTGATGGTAGCCATTCTTACTGCAGTGAGATGGAATCTTAAAGTTACTTTAATTTGTATTTCTTGAATGATCAATCATGTTGAAAATTTTTCAATGTATTTATTTGTCATTTGTATTTTTTCATCAGAGAAGTGTGTATTCATCTCAGATGATCATTTTTAGATTGGGTTTTTGCATTTGGGGGGGCTGATTTTTTTAAATTCTTTATATGTTCTAGGTATAAGTCCTTTGCCTATGGGACAGTTAGCTAAAATGTTTTCCCACTATATAGGTTGTCTTTTCACTCTATTCGTGATTTCTTTTGAAGTATAAAAGCTTTTTAATAGGATGAGATCCCAGTTGTTGATTCTTTGAAGTGTTTCCTATACAGTTTGGGTTTTGTTCATGAAATCAGTGCCTACTCCTCCTATGTCTTCAAGATTTTGACCTACTTTCTCTTCCAGTGGATTTAGTGTTTCTGCTTTAATATTTAGATCTTTGCTCCATTTTGACTTTAGTTTAGTGCATGGTGATAGACATGGGTCTAGTTTTAGTCTTCATCAGGTAAAAGCCAGAGACTGGTTAAAATTTAATTAGTTAGCATCAATAGCAGAAGAAAACCTTCAAAACTTGAACCCTGGGGTCACTCTGATATATGGAGGTTGGGAAAGTGAAATAGCAGTAGGCCAGGAGAAAGAAGAAATAGACCACTGTGTTTTCTTTGGGGTCTCCTGGCAGAATTGAGCAAGTCTTAGTCTAATGACTCTGGAGGTACATGGAGGCTAAATTCTAGTATGTTTCCTATAAGGTCATAAGTACTTCATCAAGACTTAGCCCTTAGTATGCCTGGGAAAGTATATATTTTACTAATTCCAACACTTGTCTTATAAACAAACAGAAAACCCAGTTGTCACTTAAATTAAGCAAAGAGAGCATCACTTCATTCAATGTGTATCAGTTGACCATCATGCTTGGATGCATGTAGGCCAATCATGAAAGCCTTTGGGGCAGCATTAAAGAAATATAAGTGATGGAGAAAACAAATACATGTAATTTAGGAAAATTTGTTAAAATATAGCAAAGAACATAATGCAGTGTAGGTAGTGTTAGTATCAATAAAGAACAAAATAAAACAGTGTTTGTTAATAGGCAGAGAAAATATATGATGTAGAGAAGTGAGAGAACAATTACTATTTTTGAACATTCAAAATAGGATGGGTCCTATATAAAATTAGATCAACTGACTTCAGAAACAAAGATGGACATGTCATTATGAATATTTGAGGAACATTTGATTTATGACTGCAATGACTACAATTGTAGAGAGAAGAATGGTTTGAAGGACAACCAGAAATTATTTTTGAATCTTTTCTTAGCAAACTAAAAACAAATCATGAATATTGAGGAATTAGGAGTTTATGGAGATTTTATTAGAGAGGAACTGAAATATATTTTTACCAAGGAAAGTGGAAAGTGAATGAAATAGATGTATTTATAGGCCTATAAAAAGCTACTTTCTGTAAGTGTAAAATTATACCTCAAAGGTATATTCATCTACTTTAATTCTGACACCGAGTAGGTGGATCAGGATTTAGCCAGGGAGATGTACTGAGGATTTCCATAATCAAATAAGTACAATAGCAGGAGCAGCTGTTTGGAGAGAAAATGAACGTGCACTGGAGGAGGGATAAGAAAAAGACTGCACAGAAAGAAAAGAAAAGAAAAGAAAAGGAAAAGAAGAGAAGGGAAGGGAAGAGAAGAGAATCAAAGAGAAGAGAAGAGAAGAGGAGAGGAGAAGAAAAAAAGAAGAAAAGAAAAGAAAAGAAGAAAAGAAAAGAAAAGAAAAGAAAAAAAGAAAAGAAAAGAAAAGACAAGAAAAGACAAGAAAAGACAAGAAAAGAAAAGAAAGAAAAGAAAAGAAAAGAAAAGAAAAGAAAAGAAAAGAAAAGAAAAGAAAAAAGAAAAGAAAAGCAAAGAAAAAGACTGGATCTCTCTTTTGTTGAATACCCTCTGGAGCTTAAGTATGGAACTAGTAAGACTTGCAGTTTAGAGCACTATGTACAGAGACCTGAGTGCTGGTGCTAAGATTAACTTGGTGATGCAGTTCTTAGTAGTTTAAATTCTGGGGTCACTGAATTGAAGCCATTGTTAACACACATTGAACACAATGTGAAGAACAAAGGAAGCAAGCTGCAAGAAGCCAGACAGAGATGATGGAGCAATGGCAGTGAAAGAGACCAAGGCACATCGGAAGGAGCCCTTGTCTTGAGATGATTACCTTTGGAGGGGAAAGCACACCCTGGACCTGAAATATACATTTGGATTGATGGAGACCTTCTGATAGATCCACTGAACTCAAAGTTTGCCAAATGCTGCTAAATGAGAATTTACAATAGAAAGCTCAAAACTCAAAACCACAGTTATGTAGTTGGGGCAAAAATTAGTTTGGAGTAATCTGGGAACTAGAAGGAAAGCAGGAAAGAAGAGGCAATGAATGTCAACAACTCAAGCAGTTTGCCTGTGAAGGGAGAGAGGTTGATGGAAAAGAGTTGGTATGGGTTTGGGATGGGTTTTTCTTTACAAATGAAAAGACTGGAAGTTGAAATAGTTAAATAATGTAACTAGTAGTGAAAAACAAGAAAAAAGGAGGGAGCCAATGGAGGTGAAAAAGTCTCAAGGGAGATTCACTCAGTTGTCACTGTGGCTAAGTCAAAGTCTGAGCATGGAATTTTACTTGGCTCCTAAATCTGCATTCTCTTTTTTTTTTTTAATCTGCATTCTCAATCAAAAGGACACAGAAACTGAATGAGAAGTAGAGGCCATTAAAGCATTTAAATGCAGGGAAGTTGTATTATTTTAAAAATATCCCTTGGGTAGATGTGAATTTATAGAGAAATTTATAGAAACTTCGAGAGAAAATACAGAATATTGTTTCTGTGGTTATGGTTGTTACACTGGTTAACCAAATACATACAAATATTGACAGATATGAACATTGCTCAATGCAATAAATAAATTTTGTTTTATGAATTCACTGGCAATAATTTGTATTTACTCATAAATGGAAAAAAGTCATAAATTATAGATGCTGGACCTTTTGTCAAAATAATCTGTGTGTTATCCCTATCTTCTTAAATCTTTTACAAGCCTTATCCTAGCATGCACAGCTGCTAAATCATTATCCTCTGCCTGAGTAATTGTTCCAGATGTTCCGACTGATTAACAAGGAACAGCTATATTTATGGTGGCTTTGGCATGGCAGGTACATGCTTGCTCCTAGGACAAAGGACACTGCGTGATGGTGCTAGAATTGGAAGCTCCTAGTTACTGACAGTATTTGCTACTTTAGATCTGAAGGGCTGGTTTCTTTCCAATTCTGCACTCTCCTGAGCACTAAGAAGATTGTACCCTTATTATACACACAAGAGACATCATATAGGAGGAATATTTTTCACATTACCTTTAAGCAATACTGCAGATATGTTTTTCTTCTTAATCTCAAATACAAATGAGGCACTAATAAAATTATCACCAGCAAGTGGGTCCATTTATTTATCTTGTGATTTGTGATTATTTTCTGCTTGGAAGTTATTTATTCTTTTACTTGAAGGACTGGGATACACCTTTAGAAACACACTGATGACGTAAATCAGTTGGGCAATAGAGGCAGGATAAAAAGTTCAACACCACACTCTTTTGGATATTTTGTTAGTTTGCTTATTTATTTATTTATTTATTTATTTATTTATTTAAGCTCAGAGGGTTTTTATTAGACATAAGGAAAGATATGCTCCCAGTTAAGAGGGATTCTGAGAGGTTTCACATGTGGCCCTTCTGGCAAGATTTTTTATGAGTAAGTAAAACACAAAAATTTACTCAGTTGTGTAGCCAATATCACAGGGGCTCCATTAGTTCAAAATAAAAAAATTGGAATTAAGGGTGTTGAAACCAGTTAGCATGCAGAGTTTAAAGGAAGCAGATTTTTAAAGAAAACTGATCATGTTTTCCTAACTTCCTTGAAACTCAGCCAAGAAAGTAAAGAAGGAATGCAACTCTGATACCACTTATGAAATGACTAACTCTCCCAATTTGTCTGAGATCAAAGAATTTCATATATAAATTGGGCCATCCAGGGTAAACCAGGACAAGCTGGTCGCACTACACCTAGGTGAGTTGTCCAGGTTGTTTAAAATTTATGTACTTCATAAATTTCCTTGTACTGAATAAAGTCAGAAAAGTGCTCATTACAACATCTATCAAACAAAACATGCATAAGTGATAGCTTGTTTTCTATTATTTCCCCAATTCCAAACTGCCTTTACCACTCAATGGAAGAGAGAAGTTACATTTTTCCTTTTGAATCATTCAATATTGCAAGGTATACTGATGTGCTGGACAGAATATTAGGTACCATAACACCTATCTAGTACTTGATAAACACCTACAGAATGAGTCAACTTCTTAGGTTGATTTTAAGACATCTAGCAATTTCATCCTTATTGTATAATGATTTAGGAAAAAAAAAAGAGAGTTCTTAATATTCTCCTTAGTTGTTTTAACCAATATGGCAGCTTCTTCTCAGTCAGTGTTTTTCAGTATTTTTCTTCATTATCACACACTTAAGAAGAAAAATTAAATACTGTGGAATGCAATTTTGTCTAATAGTATTAAGACAGAAATGGTTGAAATATGTAAGACATTTTTGCCATTTGCCAGTAAAATACATTTGGCCTTTGTTATGAACCCAATTGAACCAGAATGGACCAATGGATTAGTTCAGGAATGAGTTCATAGCTAACTGATAGATATATATGCTATGTATATGCCACTACATTTAGAGATGCTTAGATAGTCAACAGCCCAGACAATGTTACAAATTTCTTCAATGACATCCTATTAAAGGACAACAAATTAGATAAAAGTTTATGTATTCAGTAGGGATGTTTGACTAAATGGGCTAATCTATTCCAATATTTAAATGTGATTTAAATGTGTTTGAAAATGTGTTTAAATGTTTAAATGTTATACATATATTTCATAAGTGTCATCATGCCTATTATGTTACAATATTATATATGGCTTTTGATTTTAAATTTTCTTTGTAAAACTATATAACTGTGGTCTGTTAACATTCTGCAGGGATTCAACTACTAGAACATCCATGATTGGTGAGAAATAACAGGTCTCTGGCAATACTTTATACTTCAGGGTGCTAATACTCATATAAAATTTTAATAATTAAGTTCACTGCTCCCATTACACCATACATGGTTTCAAGGTAAATCCTGAGGAGATTTAACTGACCTTGATAGGTAGCAAGAAATTAATTTTAATTAATACCATTCTCACTTTACTTGGTCTTGAACATCTAGAAGAAAAATATAACTACAAGATGTATAAAACAATGCCATAGTAATACTAACGTCTCCAAAAATTGGTATATTTTTACCTAGAAACTGCCTAACTCTAAGTGACCCCTAGATAAAACCAACAGAAAATATGCTAGATTCCCTCTACCAGGATCCACCTCAAGGAGAGAGTTCATAACTGGTAAACTACAGCAGGACTTCTACTGAGGCCATTAGATTTAACTGTCTGGAGAGGGACCTGATTGTGGTCTCCCTTTACATTGATTCTTGTCAGCTTGAAGCAGTTAAGATGAAAACTATGCCCAGTCTTCCCTACCAGCAGTTAGGAATAGCTCTTCAAATGAAAATATTATAAACAGCTAAATTAGTTACAAGTATTATAGGCAATTAGACAGGGTTAACAGACTAAAAAGGACATCCAAATGGATAGATAGATAAATAAATAAATACAGTTAGGTGGACTGATTATATTACCATGCTTGTGTCTTTTACTTCTGTTCTGACAAAGCTAGTCATGTTTCAACTGCTACAATTACAAAAACAAAAAAAGAGGAATTGATGGAGACCACTACAAAGTGGCTCTAAGCAGGATTTAATATTAACCAATTGGCTTTCAGCTTCAGACAACTCACAAGTAAGCACTGAAACATACATAAATAAATAAATAAGTAGGGCAGCCAAGCAGGCTCTCAATTTCCTAAGCAAGTGGACAGTGAAGGCTTAAATAAATGAGACAATTGAAATGATTTCAGGGCTCCAGGAGGGTATAACTGTCTTATAGCTTTGATGTTTTCTGGGTTTAGACCAAGACTTCTCTAGGCAGCCTGTATTTATTTGGTTTACAAAGAAAGGAGTGGGATACGGAAGAAAATGCAGGAATCTAGGCAGGACTTGGGAAACCCTTAAGGACTTGTCCAAGTAATATGTCAATTGAGGAGAATTAGGTTATCTCCAGGAAGGCCTTCACCACAGGAGTGAGATGCCTGCAGCTACAGTCTCCTTTAAGTTAATTGGGGTTGGAGCCAAAAGTCCTCAGCTGTGGCCTTATCTCATCCTTTGAGGTGTTACAACTTCACAGGCCAATACAGGCCTCAGGGTGACCAGTGACTCACAAGGGTTTACTTACTATGAGGCCACTGCCTGTCTTCGGCTTACTGCTTGGCCAGCAATAACAAGGGTTATTTAATCAGACAGCTAAGTTCTTGTTAGGAGGCGGGGTATAGTAGGACTTTCATTCCCTCTACTTCCTCGCCAAGAGCTGCTTGTTCTCTGCCATGCTGCCCTACCACTTGGCCACCTAACTGGACGGAAACATGCACAAACTAAGGTAAAATACATCTTTCCTCTTTATGTTGTGATTGTCAAGTACTATGTCTCAATGATGAAAAAATAACTAAAATAACCTCTCTGAGGAGGTTGCTCCTGTTTAGTAAGTCATTTGCAACTAAAATTATGGTCATTCATTTCTAGGGATTATTTCTTCTCCTATATAATAGTATTTTAAGAGTGAGATTACAGATGGTTTTTGATCATATGTGTCATGTGTAGACTGCTGATTAAGCATAGAAACATATGAAGAACCTGCTTCCTTTTTTGATACTGGGAATCTAATTCAGGACCTTGCACTTGCCAAGCAAGGTGCTGTGCCACTCAGCCATATCCCTGGCCCAGAATCTGTTTCTTATACTCTAGGGAGGGAGACTGTAAAAAGCAATTAAGGATAAGGGAAGTGGTGCAAACACCAACTATAGCATTCACAGAATGGCACCCTATCATTAACTGTGTGTACTCGAACAAGTCTGTTAACCTTTTGAGCCTCCTTTCCTCATCTCTACAGTGAAAAGAACAAATTTTAATACATTTAAAATGAAGCCAGAGATGAGACAAAATAGATGATATCAATTTGAATATGCCAAGCACCATGTCATCATGTACTTCATAATATCTATAGCAATGTTTTAGAGCAAGGGAAGGGCAGCAGGAAATTGAACAGAGCAGTGGAACTTAGGAAGGAAAAGCAGGCCAGAGGCTGCGATATCCCTGCCCTTCTAGCAGATCACAGAGCTGGAAAGCCACCAAGGAAAGTGTTCCTCTCCATGAAGCCATACGGGCTACAGGAGCTGGGGTGGAGGCAGTGATCTAAAAAGAGCATGGGACACATATAGCCAGAAGGGCTGTGGAAAAGGCAACCTGGAGGGAACTGGACTCATCTCTTTTCCAAGGTAGAGGGAGAGCAGCTACTGAGAGGATCATAGTGAGAAATTATCAGGAGAACAGAAAGTGACACAAACAAGGAAGAAACAATATAGTTCAGCAATGTTTTGATGACACCTGGTGTAAAAATGTTGGTTTTCATAGTGTTAATTAGGAAGTGAGAAAATTGAAGTGAATTCAGCCAATATATTGTTGACATCCAGGTGGTAGCAGAAGCAGCAGCTGCTCCAGTCTGTGGGGATCCCTTGTGGGCACTGAGTTTAGCTGAAATCCCAGGGAACACTTCCAACCCGCAGTTTAATCATTTAATCCAAACCCAGTCCTAGGAGGCTGGCCCTCCGCCGCTGACCAAGCAGCAACCGCTTGGCAGACAGCGCCGGACCTGCTGCCGATTGGGCACCTTCCTGTGTTATTTACTTTCTGTGTCATGGCTTGGTTTGCTGGCATATTCGGTGCTCAGCATAATCCCTTGCTTTAATACGCCTGCCTGAAATAAGGATATCTGTAAATTTGGCTGACAGCATTCCTAGTTTACAGATTAAAGGTCTATGGAAAAGGAGGAGACAGGTAATTACCATCACTGGGTAGTAAATGCGCACGTTTAGGTAAAGCTAATAGTTCCTTTGGCACCACGAGAAAAGCTGCCCAGGTGATAAAGCAAGTCTGTGCACCTGAGTTGTTAAAAATTTGATGGCTTGTGAAATGCTTCATGTTTCATTCTTTTTCCAGAAATACTAGTTTCGGTCTGGAGTACTTGCTTGTTTATAACTTTGTATTTTGGGGCAAAGGGAGGATAAAAGAAGAAGAGAATTTATTGAGGAATCGAAGGATTTATTCAAGTTTTGCAAAACCAAAGTTAAAAGCAGGAGAATTGAAAAGGAAAAAAAAATATTTTGAGAATAACAGGCATCTTTTCTAAAATTTGGGAAATGCCTAGTAGAATAGTAGTTAAAAGCATGACTGTGGGATAAAACATTTATGTATGAATCCTAGCCAGCAACTTAATGGCTGTATGAACTCACTTATATTTACACCATTTTTTCACCTATAAGATGGAGCTGGTATTTGTACCCGCCTTCTTCTCATAGGGCTATTGTGTTACATTTATGTAATAGAGCTAAGAGAACTGATTAAACAGGCTCTTCCACTCAAAAGCTTAAGGTCTGGATAAGAGCACATATGGTTTATTCCTAAAATTAACAAACTATCTGTGAATCGGATATATTTTCTGATATTCTTACTATATCAAATATACTTAAATAATTTTATTTTAAAGATAAGCAATACTATTTCTCTATTAAAGGCTTAGAAATACATTTTATGTTAATATATTATATGACACTATAATTATATTAATGCTGCTAATGCCACAACATATGTTGATGAGATAGAAAGATTTTCCTGTTTTATTACTTTACCCTATTTATCTGAAAGACTGACTTTTACCACAGTGGTACCTTAGCATTTTGTATATTGAATTTTCTGGTCACAACAGCACCTATTCCAATTTGTAATTATCTATAGTATTTACTGTTTACATTAATTGTATTAATCAGGATTCTTCAGGTAAATACATGTACACACTTGTTGGTTTACCCTTCAAATTTGGACTTGAACTCTCTCTCTCTCTCTGTATATATATTTGTGTTATATTTATTATATATACATATATATCAAGCACTGTGATTTATATATATATATATATATATACACATAATATGCACTTGTAAGCATGTACTATACAATATATGGAGACAGAGAGAGAGAGAGAGAGATTGCTATAGTACCTAGAAATTAAGTTTATATATATCACATATCAAGCAAAGTATTGTTCCTGGGAAAATAAGATATAATTCCTACCTATGTACATATATAGATAAAGTGCTTCTTTATCTTCTTAACTCATCGAGGTTCATATTTGAGTATAAATAAGCAGTGGAAAACACATACCTGAATGAATTAAATTTCAGTACATATTAAATTTTTTTTTGTCTTTTTTGAAACAAGATATCACTATGCAGTTTAGGTTGGTCTCAAATTCGCAGCAGTCCTGCCTCAGCCTCCCAAGTGCTGGGATCACACACTTGTGCCCCCATGTCACGCCTGAAATTTTATTTAATAATGAAAACATCTCTACAAAGAAAAATAAAAACAGTCAAAATGTTTATTGAGACAGCAATAGATAAATAAGCTAGTATATCAAAAGTCAGAATTTCTATTGGAGAAATTTAGTGAAATAATAAAAAATAAAAATTTACATAGAGCTAAAATTTTTAAGCAAGCAGCACTTAAAACAACATGCAAAATCTGGGTTCCAAAAGCGTTGGCCGAATCCAGTATGCAGCTTCTTTATGTTAACTACCTTTCATTCTAACCTGCCATTCCCAGTCTTTGCATATTGTCTGTGGCCCCTTGCATGCTGCTGTGACAGAGGTGACAGAGATGGCGTGGGCTGTGAAGGATGCAGCACTGGCACCCCTTATTATTTCTGAATGTATGTGTACCTGTGTTTATAGGGGGGCAGAAGATACTCCCCCCAGCCAGGCCGAATACATTTCCTATTACTTTTGTCCGTTAGAAATGATTTGTCACTGTGATGAACAGCTGGCCACTATGCATTTCCTGCTTGGTTATCTCATATAAGCCCTAGACCACTAAAGATCAGGGCCTGATATTTTGGGAATTATCATCTTGATATAAACAAATCTTCCTCCATATCCTGGTGTTGTTTTGGTGTTTCTGTTTGTCATTACAATAGCAAATACCAGTTTTTTTAAATGTACCTGCCCAATAATACATTCTTTTTCATGTAACCTTATTTAAAATGGAATAACCCCTTGCACCCTATTTTCATACTTTCATTATAAATAACATGTTAGATGCCTACTCAAGTCAATTCAGTATACAAAAGCCAATGTTTTTCAAACTGTTTTTAAATGGTTAACTGTCCCCTTTCACATAAGGGGACATAAAAATAAAAATCTTACAGGATACATAAGAGATGTGACAGAGATGCTGTGGATGAAATAAAGGTTGATAGTTTGGAATCTTTCTGCTACTCTGTGGTAAGATTCCTAGAAATCCAATGCACAGAGTTTGAGAACCAGACAAATAATGTACATTAAGTACAGCTACTAGCAATTCAGTTTACATCAACTACTTAAAGTGTAGGTCATTACCTACAAAATAAGAATAATAATGGTATTTAGTGTATGTTTGTTATGAGACTTTTAAAAGAGATAGTATATGTAATATTCTTAGAACAGAGCTTAGCCTAAAACACATGCTTAGTGTTACTGTGATAATGGCTAGTTCCACTCATGTGATCACATTATCCTTCACTATAATTCCATTGCGTACACATGTTATTTTTTATATATACCATACTGTCTTTACCCATTCATCTGTTGATTTTATACTGTTATTATGTATCTATGTTGATTTCATGTCTAAGCTATTGTGAATACTGCTGCAATGAACGTAGACAAGGAGGTATCTCTTTGATAGGCCAAATTCATTTCCTTTGTATATATACCCAACCGTGTAATACTTGACTCATATTTTAGATTTAGTTTTAGTTTTTCAATAAACCTCTATACTGTTCTCAATAATGGCTATACTAATTTGCATTCCCATCAATACTGCATAAGATTATCCCCATTTTTCAAATCCTCACACATATATTACTATTATCATTGGTGGTTATAACTGATATGTACTGGCTTATCTTTGTCATGTTATTTTCCTGCTGTTGGATATTCCTTTTTCCCTCTGTTTAATTGCTTTCCCTGCTTGTTGGTTCCTTTCTGTTGTTGTTCTTGAGGTTGTGATCTGTTTTATCTCTTTGTAGAACACCTTTCAGTATGCTTTGTAGGACTGGTTTGGCACTCATGTATTTATTCAGTTGTTCTTTGTCATGAAAATATTTCTTTTCTCCATTAAATTTGAAGTTTAGTTTTGCAGGGTACACCAATCTGGGTTGGAAGTTGTTTTCTTTCAGTACCTGAAATATTTCACTCCAAGCTCTTTTTGCCTTGATGATTTGTGTTGAAAAATCTGCCATGATTCTGATAGGCTTTCCTTTAGAGGTGATCTGTCTCTTTTCTCTAACAGCTTTTAATATTCTGAGCTTTTGTTGAGTTTCTGGGATCTTGATCATTATATGTCTGGGTGTGGATTTATTTTGGTTATGATTAATTGGAGTTCTATTTGTTTTACTTATTATGTGTCCAATTCTTTTTCTATGCCTGGGAAATTTTCTGCTGCTATTTCTTCAAATAGTCTTTTTATGTCATTTGTGTTGACACCTGCTGTTTCATTGATACCTATTAATCTGACATTGTTTTTCTTTGCTTCATCTTGCAGTTGTTGAATTGTTATTTCCTGGTTCCTTGTTTTTAGGAGATCCCTCCTTTCATGTTCATTAGTGGCAGTTTTGTCTTCAAGGTCTGAAAGTCTATCTTCAGCTTTGTTCAGGCAGTTTTGCCAGCTTTCAATGGAAGTTTTAATTTCTTGGAAATCTGTTTGAATCTGTTTCATACATTCTAATTCTTTTGTATATTGTTCACCCAAGGTTTCCACAGGTTGTCTATGCCCTTCTATTTTCTTGTCAATGTCATCTTTGAATATGCTGATCATTTTTTTCAATATTGTTTTCATTTCTTTTTTCACCTGAGACATTATTTTTGATCTGATGTCTTCTATGGCCTGATACAGTTGTTTCTTTACATCATTGCTATCATTTCATTTATTTCTTGTGTACGACTTCCAGGCAGTTCTGTGTTGATGTTTCTTGGACTTGTTTTAGGTGGGGTGGAGGTCTGGGATTGCATTTTTCTCCTTAGTTTTGGCATGTTTGAAGATCCAGAGGTTCCGTGGAGTGTGGCCTCACTCTCCCAATTGTGTGTGAGTGGCAGGGTAAGTGTCTGAAGATTCCCAGTGCTCAGTGCAGCTCCTATGTTGGTGAGTGGTGGCAAGGTAGGTTTGCAGATGCTCCCCAACTTTCTTGCTTTCAATTGGCTCACAGGCATGTGTGGGAAGGGAAGGGGAGGCTCCCTGGAGTTCCTGAAGCTATCTGGGGTTTGGCCCACTTTCCTCAAGAGTAGGGGGATGCAGGTCGTGTTTACTGAGGCTTCAGATATTTCCCAGGATAAAGCCTGCTTTCCACAATGGCAGGGGAGGGGTGATGATGGACTCCCCAAGGCCACTGACTTTGTCCAGGTTTCAGCTTTGCCCCCAGAGTGATGTGGGTTGTTCTGCAATTCTGCACCAAGGTCCAGAAGTTGTCCAGGGCTCCATGCGCCTCACACACTAGTGGATGAGGCACCAGAGTGGCTCACCAGGGTTCCTAAAGATATCCAGAATTCAGCCCAACACCTGCAGACACACTATATGTGTGAGGAGTGTAATGGCAGAAATTCCCCTGGCACAAATTGGGCTGTATTCCACAACAGACCCAACTCTATTGAGAATAAAACCAGAGTTTAATTTGGGGCTAGCCACCCTCACTTCCCTTGCCAATCTGGAAGTGGGCCGACAGCTAACTTTGTTTCACCTTTTATACATTTTGGTTTCCATTGGCAACAGATTGGGATGTTACATTCGCTGACCCCGGTGGGCATATGGTGTTTCTCTCATCCTGTTGGACCCCAGATCAGTTGCAGGTCTCATGTCTAACCATGATAGATGTTTCCCCCATTACATTCCATTTGTCTCCTTTTTTACAACCTATGCATTCCTTTAGGGTTACAATGTTTACCTAGGGCCAGGAGAGGGAACTGCCCAGGCAGGGTCATGGAGGGTTACCTAGGCCTAGGCGTCCCCTTATCCTGGGGAGACATTCCTGGGCAGTGTTGATCTGGGGAATTAGCTCTTGCACTGTCCGGGGAGGCTTCCCAAGGCACCATGTAGACTTTTACCAAAACTATTTTATCTAAAATAATATGCTATGATTCATTGCCCCCTACAGGAGTAGCCACCAAGGCCCCAGGTGGTGCCCAGTGTTCCACCTGCCTCACACACTGATCAGGGAGGTGCAGAGGTGACTCACTGGGCTTCCTGAAGATGTCAGGGATTCAGCCCAGCCCCCAAAGATACACTATGGGTGTGCTGAATAGCCACCAAGGCCCCAAAGGGTACCTGGGGTTCCACCTGCCTTGTACACTGGTCAGAGAGGCACAACAGTGACTCACCATGGTTCCTGAATATTTATTTTAAAGGGAAAAGAACAAAAACAAAATAACAAAACCAAAGACAAAAACAAAGCAACACAAAAACTATAAAAAAGATGTAGAATTTCAAAATAAAATGATAAGAAATCAACAAAGGTTGTCATAGCCAGGCATGGTGGCACATACCTGTAATCCCAGCACTTGAGGCAGAGGCAGGAGGGCTGCTTGAGTTGGAGACCAGCCTGGGCTACAAAGTGGGCTCAAGGCCAGCATAAACTGCATAGTGAGACCCTGTCTCAAAAAAACAAAAAAAAGAAAAAAAAAAAAAAAAGATAAATGGCTGCCATATTACTTATTGTTTTTTTCAAAGTAGTTTCCTCAAAGTACCATGTACAGGGATCCAAGATTGATCTGACAAGTAAACATTAACTGTTACTTTCAGTAAACCAATACAAATTAGTAGTAGAATTATCTTAGCTATCTTTTGTATATATACATATATTTTTATCTTAGATATCAGTAATTTCCTTCAATTAATTTTTTTCTAGATATTTATAACCAATTGTTGTAGATATTAAGGTTGCTTTCTTGATTTCTGACTCAGTAAGTTTGCTAATGTGTACAAAAATGATAGTGACTTTTGTAAGTTGGTTTTGTGTCTTGCAACTTTATGGAATTTATTAACTAGATGTAACAGTTTTTTGATAGAGTCAAAGGTTTCTTTAGCTATAGTCTTGTCAACTGTAGACAAGGATAAATTGATTTTTTTAATTTCTTTTCAGTACCAGGAATTGAACTCAGGATCTTGAGCTTGCCAGGCAGGTGCTTGCGCCACTCAGCTATATCCTCAGCCAAATTGATTGCTTTTGCATTTTGGATACATTACATTAAATGAAGTAACATAGGCATGGAAAGAAAACACGTTTCCTCTAACCTGTAGAAGGCTAGAAAGGTAGTTTCCTTGAAGTAGAGAATAAAATTTTCTTCACTAAAGAAAATGGACCAAAGGAAAGACAGGATATAGGTGCCAAAGTATAATTACAGAGGACGAATAAATTCAACATTCTACAGCAAAAATTGGCTAGAGTTCACTACAATGTGTCTCTTATAAAGAACTATAAGAAAGGAGTTTGGAGCTTCCCTACTAAGAGAAATGATATTTAAGGAGGCAGAAATACTAATTACTTATATTTGATCACTCCACTTTGTACATGTGTCAATCACTACACTGCACCCAATAAACATGTACAATGATTGTGTCAATTAAAAAATAATAAAATGAAAGAAATAATATTATTTTCATGTAAATTAACTTAACTTTAGAATTTATTGTTTTCAAAAGTGGTAGAAAAAAATTGAAAGTGTTTTTCTTTTCGTTTTTTTTATTTTAAAGATAAAAGGAGGAAAACATTAACAGACATACAACATTTTACAACATATCACAAGCACAATACAGACAATACAGAGTTAC
>NW_004955479.1:634778-646594 GCF_000276665.1 Chinchilla lanigera | reverse complement strand
GTCCCAGGAGCCCTGCCGCTCCCGGAGAACTTGCTGCCTGGGCGCAAGGCGCGGGGGGCTGGGGGAGCCTCTGAGAGTTTTTTTCAATGATAAGAATCATAAGTAAAATTATCATATTTTCAGACGTTTGAATAATTCAAGTGGAATATAAATAATTACTCTTTATAAAATGATATAAAATAAAAATTAATTTGTGTGTGTGTGTGTGTGTGTGTTGTTTTGGTACTGGGAATTTAACTTGGGATCTTGTGTTTGCCAGGCAGGCACTTGTGCCACTGAACTATATCCCCAGCCCCAAAATTAAAGTTTAATGAAGTATAAATCATCATATATATCAAATAACCTACTCACTTTTCAGAAAGAAAAACTTAAAAAATTAGCATCTAAACAGTCACACATGTGATTATTTTTTTTTCTAAATTTGTCCACATACTCAAAGGAAAATGAACACAGCAGTCATTACTGGGATCTTTTCCCGAGAATTAGAACTATTCAAATTGAAAGAGAAATTACTTTGAGCATAATGAAAAACTGCTGCTCAACATCATTATTATATGAATATAATACTAATTATAGAAACAACAGTATATTTCTTGGATAATTCTAAAGCACTCAAAGTTAGAATTCAGTTTATAATTACAAAACCTATAAGACAACAAATTCCACTGACTGTATTTGTCCCAACGCTTTGGGCTTTCTGCTTATGACAAGTTAGCTCAAATAAAACACTTGGATTCAGCACACTTATTCCGTTAAAAGTGTGGTAGCCTATTATTTCATTTAGAAATATTTTTTACAGATAGACTCAATTATACATTGCCTCTCTCTAGAGAAACAAAGATAATTCTTTTCCTGTAGTTAAATCATTTATCTGCCAACTTTAATAATTTCTTTTAAAAAATGTATCTACATTGACTGATAATAAGTAGATGCAGAAGATATATATTTTCACATGTTTTTATTAAACTAGCATTTAGTTTGTCTTTGAGGATGAGCTAAAGTTTTAAAAGATTCAATGACAATGTTAGGTTTACATTACACTGAAATAACAGTTATTTCATTACATTAGTATGTACATAACCAAACAACAGCATTTTTAGTAATTGTGACTCCAATTGCATCTAAATACAGTATTTAAAACCTACATAACTTTCAGCACAGCGTATGGGATCCACTGTGTACAGTGAACTTATATGCCTTAAAAACAGACAGTTTTTTAGCACTCTAAATAACATTAAAATTCAATTGTTCCATTTTCACTTGTGCACACAGATGAGCTGATATAAAACAAGGAAACCAGAGCATAAGTCTAGATTTAAAAAAAGTTATTAATTTGACTTTATTTTGCAATAGTAAAAACACACATTGTTCTGCATCAAAAACAATAGATGTGTAGTCTGGCTTTGGGTATAGCTCAATGGTGGAGTGTTCACCTAGGATGTACAAAGTCCTAGAATCAATGTCCAGCACCACATACACAAGAAAGGAAGGATGGGAGAAAGGAAGGGAGGAAAGAGAGTAGTAAAATTAAGTTTATCCCCAAAGAGCTGGTCTTTATTCTTGTTTGGCTTAAAGGTCATCTTTAACCTTTTGGAATGTTATGCCTTCTAAGAGTAATTTTGTTTACCCTGGAGCCTCAACAGATAGTGTAACAACGTGATCTAAAGGGTGGGTGGGACACTGAGGTCTACCATGTGGATGGCCAAGTTGTAAAGACAAAACACCAATAAAACTCTGGACACCAAAGCTTGATTGTGCTTTTCTGGTTAACAATATTCTATAGGCTTTTCTAGGAAGGTTTTAGCACTGTCTTTCATTAAAAGGAGAGGAAAATTGGAATTCTACCTATGGAATCTTCCTGGATTGTGCTCCATGTATCACTTGTATCTATATCTTTTCATTGGAATAAATTGTGTGTAGGAGGATAATAGAATTCAGTAAGTCCCTCGAATCCTGCTAGCAAATCGTCAAATGTAAGGGTGGTGTCCAGGATGCCTTTACTTGCAATTAGTATCAAAAGTGAGGTGGTTTGGGGGATCTTCTCTGCTTGCCAGATTATTTTATGGTTTTCTTCCCTTTCCATGCTAAAATCCTGCAGGACAGCCCTAAAGTTCAAAGCATAACCTTTATTTCTATTTAATACTGTTATATCCATTCCAGATATGGATATTTATTAATGGGGGTCTATGTCTCTGTAAGCTTTCCTTATTATACCTCAGCATATAATAAAATATAATAGACACTAAAAGATTTTGAATTATTTTGTGTTTCTTTCATAAATTTAGAAGCAAAGACTTGTCTTGAATTACCAGAATTCGATGTACTCAATTTTAGCAGTAAGTAACAGCAAGGAGCTCTCTTTCTCATAAAGTGTTTTGAATTTCTCATAAAGTGGTTTGATGATTACTAATTTACCAAAATATCTTTTTTACATGTTTATTTCAGGAGAGAGTTTATTTAGCCTTTTGGATTAACTATTTTTGTGCAAACAAGTATTTAGAAACAGAATTCCATTTTCTTTTTATAAACTGTATTTTACATTCATAGCCATATAACATGGTTTAAAAATAAATGATATTCCTTGTAAAATGGACCAACTTCATGCTAAGGTGATTTTATTCCTTCATATTAAACTTTTGAGAACTAAAATAAACACTTCATTGATTTTATGTCATCTCTTAGGCAAGAAAATAATCAGCAAATAACAATACAAGCAGCCTTAAAAGTTAGTGTTCTAGCAAGGGAGACTAGTAATAAAAGTAGACACATTTCTTTCAAATTACTTAATTTCTACATTCTTTTAAATGATTATACACTTCTAATTTAAAATTATTTGTGTGTAAATAATTTTATTTACTTATTTTTTTTTTTTTTTCCGGTATCAGGAATTGAACTCAGTACCTTGCACTTGCCATGCAGGTGCTGTGACACTGAGCTAATTTCCCAGCCTTAATTTTAAAGAATTTTGGGTATCATGTTGCGTAGAAGCTAGTATTTAAAATATTTGCAGAGCGGAAAAGGTGTAGGCAAAGATGCACTCCTCAGAGAGATTTCAGGGAGAATCAATTTAACTCTGCCTCCTCCAGATTCTATAGCTGTGTAACTACCATCTTGGCATATTGCCATCTTCCTTCCTCTTTTTGGTATGTAAAATACTCTACTGCTTCTCTCTTACAAGAACACATGTTACTGCATTTAGAGTTCACTCAGAAAATAGGACAATTTACTAACCTCAAGATTCTTATTTTAAGCCAGGTGTGGTGGTGCGCACCTACAATCCCAGTGTTTGAGAGGGTGAGGCAGAAGAATTGTTCAGAGTTTGAGGCCAGCCTGGGCTTCAAAGTGAGCTCAACTCCAGCCTGAACTGCATAGTTAGACCCTATCTCAAAAGGACAAAAAATAATAATATTAATAGTAGTAAGTACTAAGATTCTTACCTTAATAACATTAGGTAAAGTCTTATCCATATAAAGTAACATTCTCAGGTTCCAGGGGTTAGAGTACATTATCTTGCAGCCAACCTTCATTTAATTTCTTTGAACCCCAAATCTTTATTAAAATAATAGCATTAACCATTACCTTTGTGTACATGTGTTATTTTTTAAAATTATGTCTCTGCTCTGTGTGTCTTTCTACTGTGAAAGTTGAACATGAGAAATATTTAAGGATCTCCTAGGTAAGGGAAATACAAATTTCATGAAGGAATAGTTTTGGGAACCAAAGGTCTACTTATCTGACAAACTTGTTCCCAAATTATAGCTTAATGATATATATGTTTTACTTAATTGAGACAGAGAGAGACAGAGACACAGAGAGAAAGAGGAGGGATCTCCCTTCATTTAAGGAAGAAAATTAAAAAATATTCCACTAACATTTTCTCTAAAAGTACTAAGTGAAGATTAGGAGAAATTTTTTTATCATTTTAAATGATTTGAATATTTACCAAATATTCTTATCTCAAAAATGTTTCAGTTGTATGATAAAGTATAATTCCAAAAACACTAATAAAATCTATACATTTATTTATTTTTATATCCCAACTTATAGAAGATCTCTACTTATTTACGAATATCAAACTGTATTCAAAAAGTGTATACTATATAAGGGAAAGAGGCTTATTTTCTCATTATCACTAAGGACTGAAAATTTTGTCATTTGGTATTATACCACTACTGTTAAAGTGATGCCCACTTTTGTTCATAGGCCAGATAAATTATGAGACTGGAGAAAAGGTGAAATTTATTAAATAAAAATGCAATGAGCATGAAAATCATTAGGAACATTAAATATTTTACATCCACTTACTTTTCTACATGGCTGCCTAAAATGATGACCAGATTTTATGCCATGAAGATATTGTAAACATTTATAATCCTATAAAAGTAACTAGCATAAATACTTCAATGTAGAAACATCTCCTTCCTGAATAGGTTGATTTAGTAGTTAATATGCAATAGAACCAGATCAAATACTGCTTCAGAGGATGTCTTTTTGTGCTTAGCTAAAATACTAAGCCAAAAAAATAATACTGCAATCATTGTGTGTAAACCACCATACAGATTTATTAGGAAGTTCCCTGTGACTGCCTGTGAGGGGAAGTGAATACTCCAGTAGCCATTTTAAAAGAGTCACCATGGAAAATGTTACTTAATAGTGATATACTTCTGCCCAGCAAAATTCTCCTATGCAGACATCTATCAGGCTAAAGTGGAATTATTTTAAAAATTAAAATTCAAAAGAAGCATTAGAATCAATGTCTAAATTAAACCTCAATGTTAAAAGATAACAAGAAAATGCAAATTGAAATAATTCTAAGATAGATATGCTTCTCTACTTATGTCCTCTACTTTAAAATGGTTGCATAAAAGGATAAGTTTAGTAAAACTATAAAGAATTTCAAATTTTAGTATAATACATGAATTCTATGAATTTTCCTGATACATAACAGCTATAGCCACAGTCAAACACTTCTGAAATTCTCATTTTTATAAAGTGAGGAGAAAACTCAATAAATTCTCCAATCCTAACAAATTGTAGAAATAAATGAAGACCAACCAAATTGGAAAAATAAAATACTGTTTAAAGCTTGCTTTAGCAAGACAATTGGTATCTGTCAGTGAAAATTTAAAGGCAGGCAACTGAGCAAGAAAGCTTTACAAAGAAAAACATAAAAGCTTGTGATGTGCTCTAATTAGAGTCTCTGGTGTAGAGAAGCTCTAGCAGAGCTAACTAGAAGCAGGGCATTCTATATGACTGATTAGTGGAGGCTATTTGCTTTTGTTGATCAGTCCTAAACTGGACATGGACAGACGAGTCAGGGCAACATTATATTAATCAAATCCTGGCAATTTAGAGCTGTTACAGAAGCTATTACTTAGCTTCCTGTACCATCATTAAAGACAGCAATCTCTCGTCCTTTAAGGTTAACTTATAGTGGGCCAGCTTCCTTGACTGCTGTCTGCAAATAAAGGGTTTATTCATTTCCTGGGAAAGTGAAGTGTCAAAGTCCTATTGTTTTTTTGTTTAAGTCTTACTGTTCATAGGTAGTGTTGTCATTATCTGTTTATGTATTTGTCTTTTAAAACAAATAAAATTAACATCCTGTGATGAACCAAGGCTGGGCCTAAAAGGCCATGAATTGCTTTGGTGGATCCCTGGCTTGAACGGCTATGAAGCACAGATCCAGAGTAGCAGAAAATTTGCCAGAAGGTTTGAAGTTGACCCTAGACTTGTATCTGTCTTGAGAATTCTTAACTTTAGAGGAAAAGAATTGCAGAAAAGGTAAATATTTATTTCCTTCCCTAAACTCAAACTCTCAAAGATACTAAAGTGATTTTAGGATAAAGTACTCTCAAGCTACTAGCAGAAAAGAAAATAATTTCCAGATTTCCAGTTATTTCTGTGAGATTCCCTCAAAATAACACTGAGGAATAAGCTTACCAGCATATATTATAAAATTTACTAAAGGCAAACTATAATGTGGAAAGTTAGTAATGTCCAAATGCAAAATGTTAAGACCCAGGGACTACAGAAGTTTCAATAGCAGTATAAGAAATATAGAGTATCTACAAATTTATATTTTCTTAAAATGCATGACTCCCTAACATATAAACAATCAGGAGGCTATCAAAATATACAGGCATATGGAAAAATAAGTTAATTTCTAAATGGAAAGTACAGTTGTAGGGTTAGAAACTCAAGACAAAAATTAACTCAAAGATTAAAGGAGAAATAACAATTAGTGACAAGGAAGATAATGAAAGAGAAAATAAGGAGATATGGAGAGTAGAATTAATTGAGTGCATCTGAACAGAATTTGATGAAAAGACAGCAGTGGTTAGTACAATAATACAATGCTAATGATTGATAAGTTTCTAGAACCATAGAGTGGAGTGATCTCACGTACTTTAGAACAGTAAAGATGAAATCATCTTGAAAGAACTCAAGAAAAACTATATTTAAAATAAGAAAAAAAATTATAGTTAAGATATAAAAAATGAAAATTCAGCTAGCAGCAGAAAAGTAAAGTATGAACTCACTATCTTCAGGTTTCATTACTTCCCATATATTCCTACTATAACTACAGTACTTGGTGTGGACATAAGCAAAGCTCCTAAAATTACCTGAGTTAGTTAACTTCAATAAATGTTGATAGAGCAAGTATTTGATGGTAGACATTGGGACTGAACTTGTGAAATCTGTGACTTTTCCTTAATAATAATACAAAAGTGAGACTGAAACCTCAAAAATCTTCAGATTCATTTTATATTTATGCATTAGAGTCTACATTTCACATTTCTTAGATGATCTTTGAATCATCCATGAATCTTTGAATAATATTATGATCTGGTATTTTTTTAACTATGTACATTAAAAGGTGTTTTAGATATGTTTTAAAGTGTTAGAGGATACTAAACTTTCAAATAAGCTATCTTACCCATTTAAATATTACTCTGGGAAAAAATTCTTTCAGTTTGGAAAAATTCAGCTCAAATCAGAATTTTCAGTATGATTTTCAGACACAAAGGATAGACATATTTACAATATTTAATGTGAAGGTTAAGGTAGATGGCAAAACCAATTGCATGGGGATCTGCCAAGGCTCTTAGTTAAGCACACAAGTGGATATGTGAGGGTGAATCACTGAGACACAACTTTGGGGTTTATTTCCGGTGTCTCACCCCTTCCTTTCTGGCATGGTTCCCCTGCTCTGCTCCATAGCCATTGTGAACTAAGCATCCTGCTCATCTCAGTTTTCCACCACAGTGTTTCTGCTGCGAACCATCTACCTGTATGGACTCTCTGAAACTGTAAGCTGGATAAATCTCTCCTTTACCTTGTGGGTGTTGGGTGTTTTATTCCATAACAAGAGGCTGATGGGTCTGTGATGGAATGCTGAAGAATCTACAACAAAGGCTGGAGAGTCTATACCAGAAGGCTGAAGAGTTCCAGGTAGAAGCCAAAGTCTGCACCAGAAGCCAGGAGATGACCAAGCTGAAGGTGAGGCCTGGAGCTCCTCTCAATTCCCTCTTTTTATGCAGCCTAGCCGCCCTGGGCATTGGGGGTGGTCTTTTACACCCACATGGTCTGCATGACTTCCTCTTGCACAGCTCAGGATTAATACAAAGTAAGCACCTTGGTTACCTGCTGAGTCATATAGTTAACCTTCTAAACTTCTCAAATTGACACAATGAACAACATCCCAGAAGGGTAAGGGCATGTCCTTTTCACCCCAAGATGAGGAACTGCAGAGTCGCTTAGCCAAACCTCTAGACTCCCCAAGTCGACACAGTGTATCAACCATAAGAAGTAGCTTTCCATTAATGTAACAAAATATCTGAGATGATCCACTTAAAAAGTGGAAAGGATTATGTTGGTCCATATATTTGGAGATTTCCATTCACCATTTCTTGACCCTGTGCCTTTCAGCTCTGTGGTGGCACCATGGCAACAGGCCAGATCTGAAGCAAGCTGCTTACATGCTTATATCCAACAAAGAAATTACAGGACCAGGACCTCACAATGCTTTTTGAGGCCACACTCCTGTGACCTCAGTCTCCCACTAGGTTTGCCTCTTGAAGTTTCCACTGCCACTCAAAGGTCAGCCTGTGGGCTCAGACTTTAACACATCGTCCTTTGGGGCACATTTGCAATCCACATGATAGTGTTGTCCTTCAGTATTATTTTCTCTATTCCCTTCCGTCGTTTTGTTTGTTAAGTTACTATGACATCTATCTTGCTTTTCACCGTCTTTGAGGTGTGAGTGTCAGTGTGGAGGAGTGCCTGCTTGTCCTTGCTACCTGTTCTTCACGTCATACTTTTATTTGCTCTGCACTCATTCTCAGGTTCTCTTGATGTTTCAACTCCCAACTGCTGCTGTCACAAATTATCACAAACCTGTGTCTTGAAATAATAGAAATATTTATCTTATGGCCATAGACAGGAAAAGTAAAAAATGTGTCTCAAAGGTCCACACTTGATTTTTCCTGAAGACTGTGCAACAAAATCTGTTTCTTTGCCTCTTCCATCTGCTAGGCATCATCCACATTCTTTCTTTCCTGACTTTTTTACGTCTCCAAAGACTCTGGCCTGCTGAATCTTTCTTATCATCTTCCCTCTTTTTATTTTAAAAATTAAGAAAAAACTGACAAAACAGCAATGAAGACAAAATCAAAACAACACAAAAACATCAAAAATGATACAAGACCTCAAGACAAAATGATAGAAATTTACAATTGTTGCTATATTACATACTGTTACCTTTAATGAAGTTATTCAGTCCATTAGACATAAGAATGTAAGATTGATGAAACAATCAAAGACAGTGAGTAAAAAAATTAATTAAAAAAACATTGGAAATGTGAAGAGCTTCACTGTACAAAATGGTAGGAGGTCAACAATGGTTTCATACTGCACATTGTTTTCAGATCAGTCGCTGTTTAAGAGACTTACTATCCTGTGATCAGGAGCAACAAAAGATGATCTTTTCACATCAAAGTCAGAAACCATAATTTCATCTGCAGCCTTGTTCCCTTTAGCCATGTAACATAATATATTCACAGGATTTGGAGGTTAGATATAGATAGTTTGGAGATATCATTCTTCTGCCTAACAAATGTTTGACCTTCAGATTTGACTACTTTAGGAACACAGAATTGTCTTTTAGATTTTGAAAATGTTCTTCCTATAGGTCTGCAAATTCCTCTGCTGTTGAATGATAGTACTTTTGCAGAACAAGGAGACTCACTTTAGCTTGAGTACTTAGACCCTTAAGCTCTTTGAGAGTGTGATGTTCTTAAAGTATTACAAGCAAGCCTCTTCACTTAGCTGTCAAATGCAAGTGTAGGGGCTGGGGATTTAGCTCAGCGGCAAAGTGCTTGCCTGGCAAGCGCAAGGTTGTGAGTTCGATTCCTGGTACTGGAGAAAAACCAAAAAAAAAAAAAAAAAAAAAAGCAAGTGTAGGGTACATTCTGACTAGGTTTTTGGAAGAAATAATGAAAATTGACTACAATCAGGGATGACATTTTCATATTGATTTTCATATTTGTATATTATATGCAGCAGTAGCAAATACCATAAAAGAACTTATACTGAAAATATTTGGGGTTCATTTCTGAGAACCGTGTACTTTGAAGTTCATTTTCATCGGGAATCATTGACTATTACAGAACATCTATTCCAACATTTAATCTCTATTGTATTTTTTCTTCATTTTTCTCTGTCTTCTCTTTCTCTTCCTCCGCCTTCTCCTCCTCCCACACCCATCCTTCATTTTTCTCTTCCACATGTGCTTCAATATTACAAAATACTGGCAAGTTGACAAAGAAATTTTAAGTCACCTATTATACAAAATGAGTGCCAGAATAGAAAGGTGAACCTGGAATGACACTTTCAGTCATTCTGGATGAATGGTCCTTGAAGGGTTCCCTTTCCTGTGTGTTCAGATGTGTAAGTATAATCCGGACTATCTTGATGGATAAAAAGCTTATTATGAGAATAAAATGTTGTGCAACTTCACAGCATTTGTAATTAGCGCAGTGTTTGAAAGCCATTAGATTGGCACTAAATATTTGGTAAGCACATGTTTAATGTTGTGGAACAAAGGAATAATATAATAGATATGTCCAAGGTCAATTTCCAAACTGGAGGTGCTCCATATTTTCGCAAAGTAAAAAATATACGGTTCTATCTACTTTTGTAGGTTCTACTTTTTTTTCTTCTTTGCTTCTTTAGTTCCTTTCTTAGAGTCATTGTTTGTTCTTTACTATTTTGTAATTGTGACTCAACAACAGCACATCACATGACCACCAGTGTGCAAATTTTACAAATTTGTGATTTTTACAAATCACTCAGTTAATTATTTTCCATATAAAGGATAGCTTTCATATGTTAGTTATACTAGTATTATTAATTTTTTGTTTTTTCTTTACTGAAGTAATCTCATTTAAGAATAAGCACATTTTCTACTAAGCATGATATTTGATAATTATAAGAAATTAGAACCATATAGTTATAGGAAATAAAAAAGTAAAACACAGACAGAATGCAATTACACAGAAATAATTCTTATTAACACTGGGAAAATTTATTTGAGAAAAATAGACATAATATGTAGGTATAACAATTATTGAGTACAATATTAAACATGGTACTATTTAATTTTAAAGCTAAACTTTGTTAATACAATTAGGCAGTAAAGCAATGGTAAGGAGCTAAAAAGCTGAATTTCAGACAAGTATTTCTTCATTTCAAAACATATTAATTTGTAACAAATACCCCTAGCTTAATAGAAAGTCTGTGGGGCTTAAATTAGCAACTTTTTAACTACACTTTTTACACTTTGATATTAATACACTTTGCTGCCACAATTGTCAAATCCATACCTGCCTGCTTTTCTTCTTTACTCTTCACCATTTCTGAACCAATTGTGTCAGCTTCACGTTATTGAGTTTCAGGGCATTTACTTTTGTACAATAAGCATATTTCCTAAGTCATTTAGAACTTGGTTTCCATTGTAACTTAGTAGATATACAAAGCCAAAGCTTTTCCATTTTTTTTCCTTTTCTGGTTATTTCTTTCAACATATAATTGCAGAAATTCATAAGTAGTTTTTCTTTTACGTATTGCATTGAAATGTGATCAAAGTGTTTGTATTCTCTGAGTGCTTGTTTCAGAACATTTAGTTCTTGATTTTAATTTAAATAAAATATTTGACTTGGTATAATATTTTAGATCATGTATTTGTATATGCAAATTTATTACCTTCTAGAATTTAATATTTTCATGTATATATTTGATGTCAGTGATTAAAATCAGTCTTTTTCATCATCTTTGAATTTCAATTTATTTTATGGCCTCAAAAATGTATCATTTTTCTTCATATTACTAAAATTCATTCTTCTTTATGGCTGAATAATATATGTACATATATATATATTACATTTTCTATATCCATTTGTTTGTTGAAGGACCTCTAAGAGGTTTTACATTTCTACTGTGAATTGTGCTGCTATAAACATAGAAATGCATACATCACTTTAGTATGCTGTCTTTAACTGTTTCATGAAAATACTCAGGAAAGATATACCTGGGGCAACACTGCTCAAAGGGAAGGACAACTGGAATGAGGGAAAGGAGAAAAGAAAGAAAGAAGGAAGGAAAAATATATATGTATACACACAGGATAGCTGGGACAATTTACTGCTGATTTCTACTGGTCTATTGAAAGGAATGGTCGATGCTTAATTTTTTTCTTCTATTTAATTTTTTGACCAATTTTGCATGCTTATATTGGTAATCTGAACAACTAATTTGAG
>NW_004955479.1:611144-634565 GCF_000276665.1 Chinchilla lanigera | reverse complement strand
ATGCAATTATTATGTATTGAAAATATGCCAATAAAATTATATTCTTCAAAATATTCAAAACAAAAGCAGAAAATAAAAAATTTCAGTAAGTTCAACTTTGCTTTTATTTCTATTTTGTTTTTCTAAACATACCACAATTTCTCTACTTATAGTACCTATAATTATGGAGATTTTCTGTAGTATGTCATTAAACACTGTGTCTATTTCACACCTTTACAATGCATTTGTCTTTCTACTGGCTTATCTCTACCTGAGCTCTGTATAGATCATCTTCTCTCTTCTGTACTTTGATTGTATGGTTTCTTGTTTGTTTGTTTTTGCATTCAGTTTCATTTCAGCTATTTTTAAACCAGTAATTTTATTCCAATAGGTCTATTCTTAAATGTGTACTTTTCTGGTACTCTTTGCTATCCTTTTTTCCCAACATTTTCAATTTTCACAAAATTAGATATATGTTTTACAGCTGTGGAAACAAGATGTAAAGCCACAGTGATAGTAGGAAAACTAATGGGAAGTAGATACTCGGGAAGAAAGATATTTCTTCAGTCATGTTCTGTGATCTATGGCTTAAAATATTAAAGCACAAGTATACCAAGAAAAAAACACTTCATGTGTTGTTTGTTATCATTCTTCAAAGAGTCAAGTCACATATATCTGGTACAGAAAGACCATGCTAATAAGTATCACTTGATCCAAACTTTCTAGAATTAATAAACATTATGTTCAAATGCTGATACATATGGCACATTTTCAAATAATTAGAGGAGTGAAAGCAGACTAGAAATGTTTCTAAGAACTTCAGACTTGCTGGTAGAATTAGGAAGAGGTACAGACATCTGTAGAAGATCTGGAAGGTCTATCTACAGGCCAACTCTTCTATTGAAAAAGGCAGAAAAAGACGAACTTGAGCAGGAGATCATATGACGTCCAAGCCTCCACACTTTTGTTCTCTCTATTTCAGGATACTAATGGCCACTGGAAATTGAGCTCAAAGATATCAGTTGAGTAGTTTGAACGGCCAACTTTTTACTCTGTAGTTTGGAATGTTATTAGTGAGAAATTAGTTTTGTCCCTAAATCCTCTAACTCTGAGCCTAAAGATGGAATCTTTTACTTAAATTTTCCAATCATTATTACCAGCATACTTAAGAACTCAATAAAAGAAAGATTTTGCAAGGAGTCAAATGGATAGTGTTCTTAAGTATAAGCATGGGCATATTGTCTAAAACAAACCCAGAATATGAGGTATTTAGGTTTGTGTATATTACATGTGTATATTTAAACAACAGTAGTTAAAAGCATCTGAATTCCTAGAGGTAAACTCTGTTATCCCTGGGATCTTTGAGGTCTTAAAGAAAAAAATAAAGGATACTTATTTGTCACAGGGACAATGGGTCCTATTTTTCAGCACAGCTGTAAATGAAATAAATTATGAATAACATGTAGTCAAATATTACACTCAGAAGCTGCAGGAGAATAAGACCTACACATGGGAAATATTACAGTTTGGATCTACGTGTCCCCCCCAGATGCATGTGTCCGAAGTGGGACTTGTGGACAGTGACTCTAGCATGGGGTGCTGTGCTCATCAGCAGGTTCCCCCACGAATGAGTGCAGTCATCAAGAGTGCTGTCAGGAGACAGAGTCTAACTAGAGTGGTCATGTGGTCGTGGACAGGGAGGGTGCGCCCTCCCCAGACCCACCCTTCTCTCCGATCCTAACTCTGTGACCTACACAGCTCTCCTCCCCGCAGGCCTTCCACAGTGCAGTTTTGCATTTGAGCCAAGCAGGGACTGAAAGATCTCAAAACCTGAGCCAGAATCATCCTCTCCTTTTTTAACTTGTTGGTGCATGTACCCTGTCCCAGCAATAAAAAGTGATGAAAACAGGAAGAGATGTACACTTCTAACCAGAGAGAAAGACTTCAGTCAACAGAACACATGGTCCCGGGAAATGTTAGTTGCATATATTTTAAGTACTCTGAAAACCACAATGATTAGTTCTGTGATATAACCTTCTTGAATTTAAAATACTAAAAAAATACATTTAGAAAGGATAAAATCAAATTTGACATTTTATTTGTTTAAAATACTTCGATTTTTTTTTTTTTTTTTTGTCTTTTGTTTTGGTACCAGGAATCGAACTCACTACCTCAGGCTTGCCAGGCAAGTGCTGTGTTGCTGAGCTAAATCCCCAGCTTGATACTTTGGTAGTGTATTTGTCTCCAGCTCTGGGTAAAGTTTGCCTGCATAATCATGAACTATTTAATAAATCCTAAAAGGGGATTTGTGCCTCAATATTTCAATTTAGGCATTTCTATTATAGTTTTATAATTCTCTTTCACATGGCTTTTAAAATATTTCTCATGCAAAATAGTAAAGAGGGACTAAATTAAACTCAGTGTTTCAACATTTCTAGCAATTAGGAAAAACTAATTATTTAATGGAAAAAAATAGTCAGGGAAAAATCTCTCTCAATTACTTCCCAACCATTTTTTATTTTCCTTTTAGCTGGTAGTTTTGAGGTTCTCATATTCCATTCAAAACAAAAGGACTTCATCACTCTCCTCTAGAGAAAATGCTCAGCCATATGTACACAGTGCTGGTTCATTCCCACTAGAAAAGCTGTTCTCTAGAGAATCCCTGAGTTACACAGACTGAAGTCTGAGAGAAAGACGTGATGTTAACTGCATAACTGCATGGTGTGAATATGGGGAATACGCCATGTGCTAACTGGCACCGTGTAGTTCTAAAAAGGTTTCAGTGGGGCCTCAGCTATCACAGGACTTTGTGATATTTGAGACAGTTTTAGAAAGAACCCAGATTTCAAGACAGAAAAATTTAGATTCTATTCCCAAGTCTGCCATTTCAAGAGAGCATCATACTGTAGTAAATTATGCTTATTGGGAAGAACTTTAAAATTTCCTAGTTTATTAATAACATGTTTTCCAAGTCTAAATTAATGAGTACTATAATCTCTAGAATTTATTTGTATAATTTATTTGAAGACTTTCTAATTGGTTTAACACTTAACTTGCCCAAAGCTTTTGTAACTCCTCACTAAATCCAAAAAACTAAAATACATGGATACTTCTGTATATTTTAAAAATCTATAAAAGAAACCCAGAGCCTAAGTAAAGAAATGTACTTAATTCACAAAATATTCCTCAAATTCTAAAGTTAGAACACACCTGCAGTTGGTTTTCTGAACTTTTTCAGAATAAATGACATTTAATCAGTGTTAGAACTTAGAGTCTGGGCCAAAGATGACAGTAGAAAAGATGTAAAACTGAGGCAAAAAATTTTTGGAATGACAGCATTCTGTCTTATATTAGAATACTGCAAAAGAATTTCATCATTAAAATAGTTTTCAAAGACAACATCATTTTACAGCCCAGTAAATTATCTGTACAAAAGTTTAACTAAGTTAGATATGTAAACTATCTGAGATAGATTTAAATTATAAGTTTGGAAATTTTAGGTAACTCTACCCAAACTGGATTTTCAACATAAGCATTCTACGCAGAGTGAGAGTAATGGAAATAAAATAAAATCAATTTTAATAGAGTGATATTTTCCCTCTATAGACCGTGAAAATTATTTTTTGAAATGCTGTATATAAAAATCAGTTCTATAGTTTTTAATTGCTATTTTTGGTTTTTACACATAACATTTATCTTCTTTTAATGTTCATTAAAAGTATTAATACTTACAGCCAATTATTTTTGAATCTCTAGCTGATCTTAAAAATATTTGCTAATAGAATTTTTTCCTGATTTGCTTTTTTTATAATTACATTTTTCCAAAATAAAACGTACTCAGAATTTATGAGAATTGCAACATTTTAAAAAGTTATCTATTTTTAACTTTAAAAATAATATCAGAGTTTTTCAACCATTGTAGATAGATTTTTCAAATGTTGGATAGCAGATGTCCATAATTATGGATTTTTTAATAACTAAAACAAGGCAGGTAGATTCCTTCTGAGAAAGTTTATACAGTAATGGTAACCTTTCTGAGTATATATTGTGGAATTGCAAACTGTTTACAAGGGGTCAGTAATATAAACCGGCTATTATACCACTTGTAACTGATAGTATTTGTGAATATTTAGTGAAATTCAGCATCTGTTTATGATTCCATTATATATTGAATCAAGTGATCTTTCAACAACAACCAATCTCATTTTCAATTTATGCATTAGTTTACTATACCTCGAAGTTATAAGTTTGTTTCTATAAATGTTTTGAGAATGTGTTCTTTTATCTTTAAGAGTTCTTTTTTGGTTTGGTTTTTTCTGGTACCAGGCATTGAACTCATGACCTTGCACTTGCCAGGTAGGGGCTGTGCCTCTGAGCTAAATCCCCAGCTCTCTTTAAGAGTTCTTATTTGCATAAATTGATCTTAAATTTTTCCGTATATTCAGTATTCTGCCTCTATTATAGCTACCTTTTTTAACCCTTTTCTCTTTTGCTAGCAACTACGCCCCCATTGCATGGCTTGTTATCTTCCTTTGCTCTCTCACCTTCATAAATAAAGGTGTCTCATCATCTGGTAGTTTGAACTATTCAGGACTTATCTGGCAGTGGCAGCTCAAGGACCATTGGAAGATAACATGACCTAGAGGAGATCAAGGTGGCAAAACGTAACTTTCTGATGGATTTTTACGAGAAAGAAAGAAGGGAGGGATGGAAACTTTTGGTTTCAAATGCAAGTGAGAATAGAGATTCTTAAATATTTAAATGCATAAGAATCACATGGATGGCTTTTAAAAAATAAAACACAGATTTTAGGGTCCCAAACCCAGTTTTTCTGATTTAGTAATTAGAAGATGAAGCCCCCACATTTGTATTTGTGTTAAATTCCCAAAGGTTGTTGAGGTTGCTGCCCTAAAAAGCTGCACATTGAGAAATGTCCCCTTTCCTCAACCCTATAAGTCACTCGTGATGTTGCCTGAGGAACTGCACTCTGGGAGAACTGGGTTCACTGCACTCTGGGAGAACTGGTATCAACTCTTGGCCAGGGTCTATTTTTGTCCCTGTTCTTGAAGATTAGTCTGTCTACCTATCAATCCTCTAATCAGTAAACATAACTTTGCAAGTAGGTAATTGGTGGTATTTATCTCATAAATAACTTGCACAGCAGTCAGATTTTAATTCAAAGCAAGCAGCAGACCTTATAACTGAAATATCTTTGGCAACTCTCAAATTACAGCTTCCCTCAGCTGTCTAACAGGCTGCTAAACTGTCTCCAACAAGATTGTTTGGTTTTTGGGTGAATACCAGCACGCAGTCAAGGCAAAGAGAGACTAAGAAATGTCTGTTCAGATTGCTCAGATTTTCTTTTCCCTGCAATCCTGCTCCACTTGTGTTTCTGGCACAATATGCTCATTTTCTACAAGACCTGGTTCTTCTGCTGTAGCTAATTTTCAAATAGGGACAATTTTGTCCCTTTGGGGGAGTCAGGAAAAGTATGGAGACATTTTGGCTGAATGGGCAGGTGCTGAGTGGGTAGAGTAAAAGCATGTTATTAAATTTCCTATGATGTACAGCATAACCCTCCCCAACAACAAAAATTATTCATGTCAAGATGTGAAGCATGCTGAGGCTGGGAAACCCTGTTTTACGGCAGAAGCTGACAAATTTTGGCTATGAATCCAATCCATCCCAAGGACTTGTGATTGTAAGAAGATTTTCACTGGACTACAGCCAGGATTATTTACTGTGTTTTGTGATCGGCTTTTGAGCTAGAGTAGCAGAGTTGAGAAATTGGGGGAGACTTAATGGCCCAACGTTTGAAATGTCTGCTCTCCTTGTCCTTTGTGAGAAACACTTATGAATTTAAATGTGGCCCCTGAAGCAACACCGTAATCATCACCACCATCTGAAAATTTATGAGAAACACAAGTTCTGGGGATCTTCATGGGAACCACTGGTTTGGAAATTCAGGGTATATGCTTAGACATCTATAATTTTAAAAAGTCTCTAAATGATTTTGATTTAGGTCAAAGTTTGTGATTATTGCTATATAATTTTAAAATCACTCAGACTAGCTCAGAGTTTATATCATGATAATTGCTTCTTTTCTTATGGCACAGAGTACATCTGAGTACTGAATAAATATATAAATAAAGCAGAAGCAAAGGGAACACAGTTCATTATCGCTTATCCCAAACTCTACTATCCAAAAACTGAATATATTTTTATAAAATTATTTGGTGGAGAAAATGTGACCTGATTGACCTGAATTTATCTATATTCTTTGTACATTTTAGTTTGAGTATTTAAATGTTTCAGGTATGGTAATCATATTGTATTTATTTATGTCCAACTCAGAATGGGACTTCTTTGCAACAGACTGCAGTTTCCAAGTCATATGTGGAACTTGGAAATGTTTTTCTTCCCATTGTTAACAAAATGCACATTTATGTGTCCTATCTTTGACAAAATAAAGGAGAATCTCCATTTTTGTCATTCAGGCTACTCTACCTCTGAAACAGCACTGCAAATGATTTTGGGACTATCCAGGCCCAGGAGGAAAAGAATTGTACAGAATATTTTAGTTTCCAGTGTCAAAATAGAAATGAAAGTGAAAATTATTTTGTTTGACTTTTATAGTAGGATCGCAAAGAATAAAACATTGAAATTAATCAACTGCTAGAGTAAGTGAAATTCTGAGTTTTCAAAGCAAATGTAGTCTAAAAAAAAAAATCACTTAAGAGGAATAACTACCAACATTAGCTTTAATCAGTGAGAACTTTCATAATATGCTTTAAGTCACAGTAGAGACAAAGGACCAAGCATTGCATACAAAAGAGGTCAAGGATCCAAACCCATTTTTATTTTGAAACAAGGTCTCACTAAGTTGCCCAGGCTGGCTTTAGACTTTTAGTCTTCCTGCCTCAACCTAGCAAGTAGCTGAAGTTACAGTTTCGACCATATCTGACTCTTGTTCATGTTTGGTATTGGATCGCCAAAATCTTCAATAATATTTTAATCGTATCTTTACGGAAACTGAATAACACTCTTGTCCAATTCATCCATATCAAAAAATCAAAAATTTTGTTAATTTCACTTAACATGAAAAGTTAAGACTTGTCTTAAAATTATTTGTCTTAAAATTACTCAAATGAATAAATCCTGAGAGTGCATCTTGATATTTTTTCCTAAGGTAAAGTTGGGTTATGATAAATGACATCAGCTTTCTTTCTTTATGACCAGTGTGCCATATTTCTGACAAAGATTACCTTCAATAAAGAAGTAGTGAAAATGATATGCCATGAACTGAGAAACAGTCTTTCTTTCTACGACATTGCATAGGGACATTCCTGATTATAATCAAACATAATAATTTTCATTTATTATAATATGAAATATTGTGAGAGATGGTCCCACTTTTAAAAAGCAACATTTTATCCATTTCTTTCAGAAAAAGGGAATTTATAACCCAGAAATAATTTGTTTCTTTCTTATTGCAGAATGAAATTCATAATTTACCCCAGGAACTTACTTAGGGGTTATAGGAGAATTATTGGGATTTGACACTCTCCTAACTCTGTTATTGTCATATGTAGATAATGTGCATGAGTGTGCCTGCTCTGTAAATTGATGTGTCAGAATTCAGTGCACACTTTTACTGAGGCTGGTAACTACTTATATCTTGCATAAATTTTGAAATTAAAAAGTGTTAACATGCAATTTGCCAATTTTAAACTGTCAAGATATCTTGAAATTACTATTTTTAATAGTTTACTTATAGGATTTTTCCATTGTCTGATTTTCCATTGTCTGTTTTCTTAACAACAGAACTTAATGAGTAAGGACAAATAATCACACATTATCTGTGTTACAGGGTAAAGTGGAACATAGTGTATTTTGCCATAAATCTTCCTGTCCATATGGTAAAGGTACAATATTGGCAATGAAGCTTGATGATCCATCTGGACTGATCCTAATTTTCCTGGCTAAGACAAAGATTTCTAAATCAAGCCATCTGTTTGCATGCCTTAAAAGAACCTGTAAATAAAATAACTCAATATGTACATCTGAAAAGAGAGATCAGAGTATACTAACACTGATTAGAGAGAGTCAATTATGAACACATATTGATAACTGTCAAGTATATTGTTTTTGCTGTCTTGGACCAATAAATGTTAACTATGGGTATAAAAATAGCTTATGCATGTATTCATCATCAAGAAGCAAAACATGTAAAACTAAAAAGACCCCCAACTTTTAACAGTCCCCCAGTTTTTACTTTCTTGGTGCCCATTGTAAAAACCTCAACTTGTTTTTCACTTCATTTTGTAAAATTCTTTCAGAAAAATTTTACAAGTTACATCATAAACGGGAAACCATGTGTGGGTTGAGTGGATTACTCAGGGAAAAGATATGGGAAGACATGTCAAAAAATAAATACATATTTGTCCAAAATATCTTCTAATGTATTGCTATAATAGAATTTCCATATGGCTTCTATGTAATTACTTTTTGCCTCCAGGTGTTAATCCTGTAGTTATTTTACTTTACATGGCAAAAATGAATTTTCTCATGTAAAGTTAACAGCCAGTTGACCTTAAAAGAAAGAGTTCCTTTGAGTTTGATCTAACTAAACACATAAGCTCTTTAAAAGCAAAGAATTTTCTCCAGTTATTAGCAGTGTAAGACTTCAGAAAGCTGTGTTCTTGCTGGCTCCAGAGGAAGGAGATGTGAAGTTTTGTGTGCTTATAGGTGCTTGTTTGATTGGCACTGAAAAGTTTCTTTGAAAGGCTCCTTGTGTTGAAGGCATTTTAGTGATTTGCTTTTGAGAAGTGATTGGATACTGAGAGTTCTAACTTTTTCCATAGATTATTCTACTGAAGAAATTCAATGGCAGTATTGGGAATAACAGAAACTTAGGAGGTGAAGCCTGGTTGGAATAAGTAGATCACTGGGGCCACACTTTTCCAGGGGATGTCTTGATCACAGCACCATCCTCCCAGGCAGTTGCCATCTCACTCTGATTCCTGCTTTCCAGGAGCTGAGCCACTTTCTTCCCCAAGGCTCTTCTAATGTCATTTCTGCTTTGCTCTGACCCTAAAGGATTGTTATCACTGAAACTATGAGCCAAAATGAATCGTTCTTTCAGAAGTTGTTGTTTTCCGATATTTGGTCACAGGAAAGAAAAACTGGTGAGTACAGTGCTACATCAGAAGGGACTGCAAGGTGAATCTAGTGGACCACAACAGCACCTATCTGGTCAAGAACTTGCTCAACCACAGGGCCTCAGCTGCCTAGTGGCAGGATTTAAACTCTGGCCACAAGCAGTAAATCCAGAAAAGAATTTCAGTGTCCATATCAGTAATTGAGACCTGAGCAACATATTGATTTCATCCGAGTGACACTTGTGCAAAGAATCCATTAATGACATGCTTAATTTTTTAACTTTAAGAAACTATAAGATAATAAGCATGTTATTAAGACTACTAAGTTGTCAGCAATTTGTTTTACAGCAACTGGGAACTAATGTAGTGGATTATGTGACTTTTCTTTGTCTTTTCTCTGAACTTTCTATAAAGTTGGGATGTGATGATGTAGGCCATTTCAAGATTTACAACAAAAGCAAGTTTCTGACTGGGCTGGTGTATCATAAGCTACTTAATATTAGAAAAATCAATAAAGATCTGAGATTTTCTTTGATAGCTTGCCTTTATTTTGGTAATAGTGTTTGAGGGGATAATGATTTATTTTTTAGGGTTATTTATTTATTTATTTATTTATTTATTTATTTATTTAAAATAGAGTAGTAAATGAGAAACAAACAAATGAAAAAATAGAACAGTAGCAGCATATCAGTATCATGAACATAAACAAAGCAAAGCAAGAACATTCAAAGTGATACAGGGTCTCAAGACAAAATAATACAAATCAACAGTGATTGCAACTTTATATATCACTATCTTCAACTTCATTGCTCAGATTACCAGATATAAGAATGAAAGATTGCTCAAACCATTAAAGAGAATAAGAAAATAATTCTTCGATAAAACATTACAATAATACAGAGTTTCACTAGACAAGACAGCAGGAGTTCACCATTGTAATTCCGCTGCATATTGTTACCTTCAATCAGTTGCTCACACTACCAGACACAAACATGCAAAATCAATCAGAACATAAAAAATTGTAAACATTAACTGTTCATTTCAATACACCATCAGACATCAGCAATACAGTTATTGCAGCTATTCATATATATATTTTTACATTTTGCCTTCCTTCTTTCTTTTTTCTTCTTTCTCTCATCCCAGTCATTCCTTCCTTTGAGCAATTTCTTTCCCTTTCCTGTCATCTATTGTACGTTTTGAGCTTTACCTAGTCTTTCAGGTTCCTACTCCAAGAAGATAATATGAAGTTTAGCCATCTGGGTCCGATTTATTTCACTTATGAGTATGTTCTCTAGTTGCATCCATTTACCTACAAAAGCCTCAAGATTATCTTTTTTAATAGTTGAGAAACACTCCATTGTGTAAAAATCCTACATCTTTTTTATTCATTCCTCAGTGGATGGGCATCTGGTTTGTGTCCAAGATTTAGCTATAACAAGTTGTGCTGCTATAAACATGGGTGCACATATATTGCTGTGGTATGAGGTCTTCAATTCTTCTTGGAAAATATTCAGGAGGGGAATAGCTGGATTAAATGGGACTTCCAATCCTAGTTTTGTGAGGAATCTCCAAACCGATTTCTAAAGTGGTTTCACCAATCTACACTACCACCAGCAGTGAAATAGGGTTCCTTTCTCCCCACAGCCTCTCCAGCATTTGTTATTGGTTGATAACTTGATGATAGCCATTCTTTCTGGGGCGAGATGGAATCTCAGTGTTGTTTTGCATCTCTCAAATGACCAATAATGAACAATTTTCCATGTTATTTATTCGCCATTAGTATATCTTCATTAGAGAAGTGTGTATTCATCTCAGATGCCCATTTTTGGATTGGGTCTTTGAATTTGGGGGGCCTGATTTTTTTTAATTCTTTATATGTCCTAGATAGATGTCTTTTCTCTGAGGAGCAATTAGCTAAAATTTTTTCCCAATTCGTGGGTTTTCTTTTTTACCTTATTGGTGATTTCTTTAGATGTGAAGAAACTTTATAAGATGAGATCCCAGTTGTTGATTCTTTGAAGTATTTCACGTGCAGTTTGTTTTTTGTTCATGAACTCTCTGCCTACCACAACGTCGTCAAGATTTTTACCTACTTTCTCTTCCAATAAATTTAGTGTTTCTTTTTTAATGTATAGACCTTTGATGCATTTGACTTTAATTTAGTGCATGGTGAAAGACATGGGTCTAGTTTTAGTCTTCAGCATGTGGAAAGCCAGTTTTTACAGCATCATTTATTAAAGAGACTATCTTCCTTCCATTGAACATGTTTGGCCCCTTTATCAAAGATAAGGTGACTGAGTGTGTTTGTAGTTGTATCTGTGTCTTCTAATCTGTTCCACTGTTCTTTAAGTCTGTTTTTGTGCCAGTACCATGCTGATTTTATCACAATAGCTTTGTAATATAATTTTAAGTCAGGAATTGTGATGTGTCCAGTCTTTCCTTTGTTTCCCAAGATTACTTTTGCTGGGATAATGATTTATAATGTGACTTGCTTTATATGCCATATTTAAAAATTAGCTTCAGTTGAAATTATTAGAATTTAAATTTCCAATTATAGGATCAGATGACACCTTTAGAATATTTCCTATTAAAGTATATTAAAAGTATGAGAAATAATAACATGACTGTAGAAAGTACTCATAAAAGGGTGTTGCATTATTCTCCTGGAAAAGCAGTTAGAATAAGTCCTTAAAAGATGGAAAGAGTGAAGTTACATAAAGAGAACAGAGAAGGTAATTGGATGCAAGATTGTATGTGCTCATGGAGTTGAGTTCTAAGAATTACGATGTAAAGACAGAGTGGAACTTCAGGCAAACCTGGTTTACCCTAGAGGGATGAAGATACAACCAAGAGAGTCATGATTTTAGCAAATAGTCCCTGGAGTGCAAAGCAGTTGAGTTAGAAGAACAAGTTCCTGTCACAGAACAGCTGTGGGATGAGGATAGTCAGTCGCTCAAATTCAACTGCCTTTACTAGAATGTGAGGAGTGAGCAGTAGGTGATTTCATGTTTGTTATGGTTTATCCTTAGATGTCCCCCCAAAGCTTCATGTGCTCATAGGTGGGGATTTTGGGAGATGATTAGATGATGAGGGCATGATAATTATCATTGACTGGTCACTGACGAGTTTATATCTGACTTGTAAGGAGGCAGGGTCTGGTCAAAAGAGCTGAATCACCGGGGGTGTGGCCTGGAAGAGTTTACCTCTTCCCTACTCCTGCCCCCCTCCTTATTACCACCGTGTATGAGAAACTGCCCCCAGCCATGTCCCTCTTCAAACTGTGAACCAAAATAAGTCTCTCTTCATTTAAACTGTGGATGCTGGGTATTTTGTCCCAACACCAGACGTGTAACTAAGAAAGTATCTGCAAATACCTGACCACAGGGTAGCTGCATCAGAATCACTTATAAAATAAGGCACCATGTGTCTGTGCTGAGATGATGATTCTTTTTTTACTGGCAATGTTTGCAATACATGAAATTTACATTCATTTGGAGCATTGCTACATACATATAAAATATCTTAATTTTTTTCTGTCCCTATTCTTCCCTCTTCTCCCCTTCTCTTGCCCCTATCCAAAAAGAATGAATTTATTTTATTCGTTATTTAAAGTTGCTTCTCATATAAAAGAAAACATGCAGTATTTAACATTTTGTGCTTGACTTATTTCACATAACATCATTTCAAGCTCTATTCATTTTTTTACAAATAACTTACATTTGTCCTTCTTTGTATCTTTAACAAAGTTTCATTGTGTATTTACACCACAGTTTCTTTATCCATTCAGCTGTTGATGGGCATCTAGACTGTTTATATTCCTTATCCTTAAAGATTCTTAAAGCTCTGTGTTCACCTTTCTGTCTAAGACATTCTTGTATGAAGCCAAGATAGAAAGACACCGCTGCTATGGCAAGAGAATTTTAAAGTTGCATTCTTCTTCATCTGATTCATTTCAGGATTTATGAGACTCTTTCTTCCTATGCTCTCATATACATCAGCAGTTATGATGCTTTCATGGCAAATTGGACATCTCTGAAAGAGTACAGTTTGTCTCCCCATTGTACTCATTAATTACTAGTTCTGCTTTCATTCTAAACATTGTTTGTGTCAGAGGAGCAATTCAACAAAAAGCAGAACCCTTAGTTGACAAAAGGTCAGCATTGCCCTCTCCACAGAATGATGATGCAGGCCAGCCTGTGCTCATTCTGTGGCAATCCCTGCAACAGGCATCATGGTTTCTGCTGACAACTCATAAGAAAGTGAGTTTTCCCTTTGGTCTAGCACTAACTTCTTTTTAAACCTCTACACCTGAAAAGAAAAGTGAGGAAATGTAACAGAAGCTTACCAAGGATGTACCAAAACTGGTCATTCTTGAGGGTTAACAGTGCAAAAGGAAACAAAACCAACAACACACAAAGATTCAGGACTGTAATAAAATTGAGAAGAACCAGAAAAGTAAGCAGTCCTTTACAGACCACAGACCAGAATACAATAACCTCTGAGCTAGATCAGGCCAACTGCCTATTTTCTTCTAAATACAATTCTGTAGGGAGAGACACATCATTTGACTTACCTATTGTCCATGGGTAATTTTGTACTACAATACCAGAGTTGAGTAGTTGCATAGAGATCATATACTTCATAAAGCTTAAATTATTTACTACCTGCCCTTTTTCAGAAAATGTTTGGCAAATCTTGCTCTTGTGCTTAGCGTACTTTGCCTCACAGGAATCGGTGGGTAGTACATGTGTGTAGATGTTACCAGAACTGTCATCTTTCACTCTAGTACCAAACACAGGAAGACTGAAATGAAACTTTTTTTAAAAAAAGATGTCATTCATAAGAATGTCTGTCTTTCATGTAGTAATCATAAGCTAAATGGAACATTTAATGAGAAATTTACATGAGAAATAGATTAGTTGCAATGAAAATGCATGACTGTTAGAAATTTGTGACTATAAAAATTATTTTGAAACAAGCTAATTAACTGTAATGTCTGTACAAGAATAGAGGTTTTCAAGTGTTTGTTAGGGGATAATCTCAGCAAATAAGTGTAGACCTAAAAATCCTTGGAAGCTAATACATTGCAACAGAATTCCAAATGATCTAGAAGAAAATTCCATCTCCTGAAGAAATACTAAATGCACGTTTCATTTTTTATCACACAGTTGAATAGATTTATTTGGCAAACCAACACCATTGTGTACATTTTCTGGTGAGATTTGCTATTGATTTCATGAGAGTTATTTTGAGAGAAAGCCTTGTCAACATTTTGTCAACATTTTTATTAATCTGTACATTTCAAAATATGTTTGAATAATTCCAGGGAATGCTCAGTTTCACTTTTCTAAGGTTCAAAATGATATAAGGTACCTCTCCAGAAAGCTGTTCCTAGCCATCCCCAGGCATACTTAGCCTTTAAAATCAATCCTACTTCATTCACATTTCATCATATTATAGCCAACAAGGGATACAGAGTGCCCCACTTGCTTTGACATTGTAAATTATGATATAAAATGTGCTGATATAATCCAATAACCTAAATTTGAATTAGCTACTAGGTGAATGAGCTATTTTTCTTAAATGCTATGTACTTCAACTTGATAGTGTTGGTAATATTCCATGTTACTGCATGGTTCCTTTCAGCCAAGTGAGCACAAATAGAAAAACATCAGAGAAAGGAGGATGATAGAAACAAAGTCAACTGTATCAAACATTATGCAACTTAGAGTATTTAAATAAAGAAGTTAATGGGAATGGAATTATATGAATTTTTTCTATAATTTATGAGAAAAGTCACAAGAAAAGAAATGAATTAGCAACAATAAAATATTATCATTCTTAGAAATTAGCAACTATAAAAGTTATGAAAAGAAATTAATTATAACTTCTTTACAAGAATCAGAGATCTTTAAGTAGAGTAGCATGATTCCAGAAGTTAATTTGGATGAAAGAAATTATATGCAATTAAAGAAATGAATTTATTTTTCTTTTAACATGAGACAATTTTGATCTCAATAGAGGCCCTAAGCTATTGTTCTCATGGAGTATGTGGACATAAATTGGCGCGGCCTGAACCTGCTGTTTCCTTTAGCCCGAGTTCCTGACTGCTGGGCAGCTGCTACAAGTTTGTAGCTTCACAAAGCACAGGTGCAGCGCACAGTGACTGACCCCTTCCCCATTGGGCTTTGCCTAAAAGTACTTACATGAGCAAAAACCCTGCTCCGGTTTTACTAACACCTCTGAGAGCGGTCTTGCTCCTGCCTCTGGTGGCCCTTTCCCCCCACGTCTCCCCTAACTGTTGTATGATAACTTGCCCTTGTGAACCCCTGATGTGCACCTTCTTCTCCACTCTCGGGATGGCACCACTGATACTATTCATCATCAAATCCCTGACTTGCTCTCCTGTCTGACCTTTCCTGTCAGTGAGCGGCTTGCAGAGAAACCAACAAGCTCCATTTGGATCATTTTTAAGGATTAGGAGGGGAGAGCAAAAGCATCTGACTGATGATCTAGTCAGTTTTGATTAGAAGAAGTGGACTTCAAGAAGGAAAGATGGTGTTCTGTGGTAGTCTTGTTAGTTAAATAATGAAGTAAATAAATAATATTTCTCAGAAAGTATAAATCTCAGAAATTCATTTATTAAGATGTCACTGTTTAAGAATTACCTATATTAAATAGAACCTAAAATCTGTTGGGTATCGAATCCTAAAGAATGTCTGTATGTAGATACAGTATTTAAAGATGAAATAGAGGTGTTTCATGATTTAAATGTTTCCATACTAGGCATGGTGCCACATTCCTGTTATCCAAGCATTCAGGAAGCTGAGGCAGGAGGATATCTGTGAGTCTGAGGTTAACCTGGTCTACTTAATCAGTTCCAGGCTACCATGAACTGCACAGGGAGATCCTGTTTCAAAAAAAAATAAATGCTCTCCACTGTATGAAGTACCCCTAGAAATTTTTCCTGGTGATATTTTCCTGGAGCAAAGCAATAAATTCAATGTGAGGGAGAATATAGATGGTAGCTTTTGACATCCTTTTATTTCATCTCACCTTTAGTGATTGGAGTCTTGACATTATTTATTATGCTCTCTGGTTTGTTTGATTGGACAATTTGAGCTTTGTTGAGATGTTACCTGGATCTGAATCTGTATGCTTTTAATTATTACTTGAATAAGTTTGAAAACATCACTTAATCATAATATTTTACTTATTGAATTTTCTTACACTTAAAATAGTGATGGTGAATAGGTTCCACTTTAAATTAATTGATGTAGCTCTAATACATTGGTTGTGTCAAACTTCTATAATTAAGATTCAGTTCAAGACTAGTAGTATTACTTAACATAAAATCTTTATGATATTATATTCAAAATATTTCCATAAGTACTGTGTAAAAATTATTTTTCTTCTAATATTTGGGTGAAGTATAGAACAATATTTAATAAATGTGGAAAACAAGGCTATGACAGGAGTTTTCACAGTTTACTCTCAAAATATATATTTTACTTATTAAAGTATTGTTTTACTTTACTTATTAAAATATATATTTTACTCTCAAAAATATATTTCATCTGAAATAAACTGCAATTATGCATAATTTCTCTCATAGTAATGAATGTCTAGAATCATGATACTCAAAACATGGTCTAGAGAATCTGTCTCTCCTAAGGTCCATGGGGGACTTACTGCTTTGAAATCTGGAGTTTTAACAAGACTCCAGTATCACATTGATGCACATTATAGCAGGACATAAACTCAGTTCCATATATAAAATATATACTTTAATATATTAATTGAGTTCTATTCATATTGCCATACTTATAGTACATTCAGTAAATAAAACCATTCATGTTTAATTTAACCTAAAGTGAGAATTGATGTAAAATTGTTATCATAAATTATACTATATTTTATACATCATTTTATATTTATCCACTAAATTTAGTGAAGACCAGTAACATTTTATATTGTTAAAATCTACTTCCAGAAAGGTCTAGGAATTTTGGTCAAGGTCCAATATTTGATGCTCCAGCAGCAGTTTCCTAGTTCTTCCTTAAAAAACACATAGCATTATCATGTGTATTTATATTGGTAGTAATGAACTATATTATAGGTTATTAGATTTTAATGACAATAACATTGGCTTATTTCTATGTAAATAAGTAACAGTGTTGAATAAGTATCAATCACTTTAATGAGTATCAGTGTTTTGTAACTCTGGATGTTATCTTCTTCTATGTTCTGGTAATTTTAATAAAACATCAAGAATGGAGCATCAGCTATTTTACCTTTATATAAATATTTTTTTCAATTGTTTTCTCGAAGTAATACACAAAAAATGTTAACAAGTCTTACTTATAAGCTTTAGGGCCCCAGTGTTATAAAGTCCCAGTTATCTGCCTATATGGGTTGGCTTTCCTACTGTTGGGGGAAAATGCCTGACACCTGCACTTAAAAAAGAAGCTTCTTTGGCTCACGGTTTCAGAGGGTTCAGTCCATGGTTAGCTGGCTGGCCGTAAGGTAAGAACATTATGGCAGAATGGTGGGGTAGAGTAAAAGTGCTTACCTCAGGGTGGCTGGGAAGCTGAATGCTAGATAAGAACAGTGTGCAAGATGGAACAAATAAAACACACTCCCTAGTATCTCAGCTTCATTTGAGCCCCATCTCCTAAGGCCATATACAGCTATGAAAAGTTGTAGATTAATTTACTACTAAGATTGCACTTCCCTCTGGTTACCTCCTCCAGGAGACTCTTTAATCTGTCAATTTAACTTTATTGTTAAATTGGCACTCACGATTGTATTATGATTTTTTTAACGAAGCACGGAGTAGAGGTCCTCAATTTGGGCATGATAAAATACACCAGTGAAATAAGAATCAGTGCGATAGCATTAAGCCTGAGCATCAGTGCCATATGGATGCACCACCAACCCACAGCACAGCAGCTAGGGTTCTTTGTGATGCTGGACTAGTCCATTGGAACTTAGTGTATGTGATGATTGATATTGCTACCTTGAGTGGATTAAGAGTCTCCTGGGAGGGAACTGGATTGTAAAGATGCTAACCATAGCAACACATTAGCCTGCTGATGTGTTCACAGCTCAGTGGGCTATCAGGTTGGATGCCATGCATTGTGGACCTGTCCTTACCTTTTGCTCCTTTTCTGCCCTCTAGACTCTTCCTCTCTGGCTTTTCTGTGTTCTCTGCTTCTCAGATGTCAGGAGTTGTGCAGTTTTCCTTTATCATGCTCTTCCACTATTTTATTTTCTTTTTTGGAGGCAGCCAACCATGAATTGAAACATTTGAAACCAAGAACAAAAGTAAAGGTTTCCTCCTTTAAACTGCAGGTGTCCAGTACTGTATTTTTTCACAGCAACACGACTGCTGAGTAATATGGTAATGCAGCTTCCTCATAGAAATGTTTAGGTAGCTGAGTAAGGAAAAAAGTTAATGTGGAAGGACTTAAGAATTGAACAAACTTTTATAGTTACTTACAAAACTAGAGAAAGCAGGAGATAAATCTTGTAAACTTTTCATTTGAAACTAATCACTTTGTGTGATCTTCAGTACAAGTAAATCATAAAAAAATTAGAAATATAAGTAAGGACAATATTTTACATTTTGTATGAATATCTGAGACTTAAATGCTTTCTTTATGGTGTGATATGCTAAAAGTTTACAAAATCAATGACTTTTTTTAAGGCTTGCAGGCCTTTAAATGTTCTTTGATTGTAAGTTTTTTTTTTAATCTTTGCTTTTTAACAAAGTCTTTGATTGTAAAGATTTTTTAAACTTTGCATTTTAACAAACTCTTATACCGCCAAAATTTTAATTAGCTTAGGTAAGATTCATTAAGCAGCTGGTTTAGTACTTTCTTTGAAACAAAGCCAGAACAATAACAAATTACTTTAAAGATGTATATATTTAGGATATTAGGAGCTAGTGTATCAGAATGGCTTAATGTTCAATTTTATATGTACACATTCATATTTATTATTATTCATATTTATAATAAGCTTCAGAGCTCACCAAACTAACCATAGCACATGTACGTGCACCAGTTCCCCAAATGAATGTCATTATTGTGCATTATTGGGCACCAGGTACATGTACTCAAAAGGATGAAACCACTGTGCCACACAGTAGAAATGATGAGAAAATATTCTTAACCCTACACTCATTTTGTTTAGGATTAAAGCAGTGTTGAGTCTCAATTTTTAAAATTAAATTTTCAAATAAGTCCTTAAATAATTAACTGTATTAATAAAATAAAACTGCATATGCATGTATATAAAAACATCAACACTTATTATAAATATGAATGTGAACATTAATTGAACATTAAGCCAACTACGAAGCCAGCTGTGCTTCTGTGTAACTTCTGTCACAGGTCAGATTCGGATGATTCTAAAGTCTCAGTCAACACTGTGATTTGAATTCTGTAAGGCCCTGAAGACCAAGTTACACACATCCAGAGTAGTGACTGGCACAGACTGCGTACTCTTAAAGTCATAAATGTAGTAAGTGTTTTTCCAGCTCTACTATTTCAGTAACTTTCCCTTTCTCAGTCAGTTATGCAATGCTGAGAACTATGACTTATACTGTGATTGTTTTCTTCTTCTTTCTGTCTTCATTCTCATAAATCCATTTTTCTTCACTAATAATTTTCTCTTCAATAATTTCTAGGACCAACCTCAAAACACTTGTGGCCTTGAAAGCTGTCTAATAATCTTCACACTGGCCTATTTAGCTCCAATCGTTTTATGCACACAGAATACTTTTAATGAAAACCAGTGATGTGCCATGCCTCTTTCAAAACAGTTTTTGAGTGCTTTCCCTCTCCACTAAGAGCACAATTCCAAATTGACCCATGAACTTTAAAAATCTGGGTTTTTTCTTTTTTTCTTTTCTTTTTTTTTTTTTGTAACATGTCTAGATTCTGGAGGACCTGCCTGTTCCATATGGCTCTACTTTAAATTTGTTTTTCAGTGTCATTCTTTATTCTACCACTGGATATTTGCACATATTATAAATTCAGTGTATAACAGTGAGGTATCACATTGTTTCTACTTTTCCTACTTAAATACTACACATCCATTTAATCTCACTTAAACTATTTCTTCCTCAGTAAATCCTTGATTGACTGTCCAGGCTAATAAGAACCCCAGAATAGTAAATACCTTTTATCTGTATAGTATTTTACAATTTTTGGCTTAACCACATATTTTTCATGATCGCTCTATTAATGCAACTAACTCCCATGGCTAATTTAAACCACATCACAAAGGATATATAAAAGTGCGTTGAAAAGAATGAAGTATAGGGGCTGGGGGTTTAGCTCAGCGGCAAAGCGCCTGCCTGGCAAGCGCAAGGTCGTGAGTTCGGTTCCCGGTACCGGAGAAAAAACAAAAACAAAACAAAACAAAACAAAAAAAAGAATGAAGTATAAAAAATTCCAAAATAATTTATTTTTGAATCCCTTATATTTAAGTGAAGTAGCCTTCAGGACCAAAATTCTGAGAAAAAACTTTGGAAAATATCCCATGGAAATATTACTCTAGTAATATGAAAACAAGTTTTATTTGAATTTCCTGATTCTGCACATAATCGACCTGATGCCAAGAAACATGGAATAACAAGACATTAGCATGGATGAATCTAATTTTATTTTCATTTTACCATAGAATTAAAAGTGTACATCTATAAGGTATACATAGTAATGCTTTATATTTACTGAATGTTAAACTTTTCACATATAAATAAACTACTCCAGGAATTAGGTATAAGTAGGTAAAAACTTTGTGGTCATATATCTTAAAAACTTTTCAAACACAATTGAACAAATCAATGCAGTGTGAGAATACTCACTATGTGAAAGAATATTCCTTTAAATGTACACACAGAAAATAATGTACATTATAATTGCAGAAATAAATACAACTTTTCCCCACTTGTGGTCTGCCATTCTATCTTAATCATAACTAATGTTTCCCACAAAGAGTGAAAAATCAGCTCATGTTTTCCTTATTTTTACTTTCTCTTGTTATGGGTGAATCTTGATAAGTGAAGTCTCTGTAAATGAGATCTTCAGAATCAGTGTCAGAAAATATTATTGAAACAGATCCTTATGTAGCCCCAGGGAATATTTTGTAACATGAAATAACAACAAACATAGAGGGAAAATCAGCTTCCTAATTCATCCATGATAGTAATTTCAGAGTCCTAAAACCAAAATTGTTTAATGATAGATGGAGGCTATATGTAACTCCTGGAAAACCGTTGAGTGCCTGTGTGACAAGGCATTGGCTCTAACAGACTCAGATCTTCAGATAACTAAGCCATTCATTAATTCAAGTTGGCTGTATTGACCTGCTCTAAGACCTGAAAACTAAGTAGGCATTTTTTTCATCAATTCCATTTGACTTCTGTTAAGTTCAGTTTGGATTTGGGAGCAGATGGGCTGCTTCTTTTCTTTTTTGTCATTAATTATGTTTATTTGTACATTTTGGATGTAAATAATGATCACTTTCATCATATGGAACTTGTACCAATTCATGGTATATTCTAATTCTTATTTCTCCCCATTCCCCTTCCCTCCCTTCTACCTCTCTAGCCCGTCTCATTTATAAAAGCTTTGTTGCCATTTTTTTCTTTTCCCTTTCTCTCTTCACTTCCTTCTCCCCACTAGGTTCCTCCCCACTTGAGTCCCTTCTCATTTGGACATTTTCTTTCTATTTTACAATATCTGTCATACATTTTGGTTCTTACTTAAACTTTCAGTGTCTCACACCAAAGAAACAATGCAAATATTTACACATGTATGTCTCATTTATTTCACTTAAGAGTATGGTGTCCATGTGCATCCATTTACCTATAGTGTCTCAGAATTATCCTTCTTTTTGCAGGGTTTTAACATGCAAATATATCTGATGTTCTGGATACATCTATTTCCATAAAGTTTAATTATTTTTATTGAGAAGGGAAAATTAGTGAAATAATTTTTCTAACATTTGTACAGATACAAATGCTTACAAATATAGGCATATATATTATAAATATGTAATAGTAAGTGCACACAGTTATTCATCTAACATATGATAATATTATGTGCTAGACAATGCTTTCTCCTCAACTTCTGGTAAAAATATTTATTCTTAACATTACAGTTGCCTCATTTACATAGTTCATAAAATTCCTGCAAGCTTCCCCTTACCTCCTGCCAGGAAATGAGTGGCAGATATATGGGGCTCAGGTAGGTGCAAGAGATGTGGCCAGTATACACTGACAATTATAGAATTATTATGGTTCTGTTGGACCTGGAACCTGAAATTTTATTTTGTATAACAAAACTCTCAAAGAATATCACTGCTGGCACCAAATCATAGAGCAAGTTTTTGTAATTGTGAAGTTGATGGTGATATAGGAAAATAATTTTTGATTGAATAATATATTCCAGTTAAAAATCATTCATTTAAGGTGCCAGAATAGTATGAAGAAAATAGGTAACTTGTGTTCCTTGTCATTTTGACCAGTGGAGTTTCCCACAGAAACATAAAATGATTTCTTATACAACGCTGGCCTTCTATCAGATTTGAAAGTTTCCTCAAGATTGGTATTTATATATTTCCAAAATTTCTATATAACTTGGAAAAATAGTTTACTTTGAAACTGTATAATAATGAGCTACTCAAAACAGTGCTACTTATACATGATTTAAAATAGGTTTTTACTCAGCAGTATAAAGGAGCTAGCCAAATAGAGCAAAAAGCAAATATGTTGACTTAGATGGATTCACTGAAGAATTCTATACTACATTTGAGAAAGTTATACACACTTTACAATGTCTTTCAAAAGATAAACACAGTGAAATACTTTCTAACACATAATGTGGGAACAACATTACCCTAACACCAACACAAGACAAACACACTATAATAAAGAAAACTATAAACTAATATTTCTCATGAACATACATGATTTTTTTTTTATTTTAAAAATAAAAGGAAGGAAAACATTAACAGACAGACAACCTTTTACAAAATAACAAAAGAACAGAACAGACTATACAGAGTTACAACCAAAGTGGTAGGAAATTAACAATGCTTGTTGTATCACATATTGATATCTCTAAAGTGGTTTCTCATGAAAACAGATAGAGACATGCAATATTGATCAGTCAAGGACTCATTGACAGTTTCAGCAAAGAAATAGAAGACAGTAGAACAACTATGTTAACTATCCTGTATATACATACATACAAAATTTCTCCTT
>NW_004955479.1:603357-610329 GCF_000276665.1 Chinchilla lanigera | reverse complement strand
ATTTCTTTAGATGTGCAGAAACTTTGCATGAGGATGAGATCCCAATTCTTGATTCTTTCAACAGTTTCACATGCGATTTGGTTTTTGTTCATGAACTCTTTGACTACCTCTATGTCTTCAAGGTTTTTACCTACTTTCTCTTCCAATAGATTTAGTGTTTCTGGTTTAATATTGAGATCTGTGAACCATTTTGACTTGAGTTGAGTGCGTGGTGATAGGCTTGGTTCTATTTTTAGTCTTTTGCAGGTAGGAAGCCAATGTTTTCAGCACAATTTATTAAAGAGGCTATCATTTTTCCAGTGAGTTTGTTTGTCCCTTTTATCAAAGATTAGTTCTCTGAGTGTGTTTTTGGTTGTGGCTGTTTCTTCCATTCTGTTCCATTGATCCTCAGGTCTGTTTTTTAGCCAGTACCAGGTTGACTTTATGACAGTAGCTTTATAGTATAATTTCAGGTCAGGGATTGTGATTCCACCTGATTTGTCCTTTTTGCCCAGGATTGCTTTTGCTATTCTGGGTCTCTTCTGGATCCACATGAATTTAAGGAAAAACATACATGAAAAATAATCAAAATGTTAAATCAACTTGAACAATGTCCAAAAAGAATTATAAAACATTATCAAAAGGGACTTATTCTATGTGCACAAAGTGTCAACAGTAGAAAAATAACTAATGTGATATAGGATATCAAACTCTAAAAATGTGAGAAATATATGCTGTGCATATAAGACTTTCAGTATTTTGTATTTTTTATAGCAAGCCAAACAGATTAAGATCATAGTGGAATACCACTACTTATTTTGCAAGGACTAAAATTCAAGACACCGACATCATCAAATGATGCCAACAATGTGAAGTAACTGGAAGTCTCATTTTTGCTGAGAAAGTGCAAAATAGTATCACCGCTTTGCAAAATACTTAGTTTTTTTTTAAGTACGTTTATAAGATTAGAATACTACATATCATAAGTTTAGAATACTCTTATCATAAGATTCAGGAATCTTATATGTTAATATTTACCCAAATGAGTTGAGAACTGCTATCCACAAAAACTTCCACATGAATGTTAATAAATAATTGTTATATGCATCATTTAAATCATTTTACAAACTTAGAAGCAGTCAAGATATCCTCATCAATTGAAAATAGGTAAGTAATGTGATATATCCATACAGTGGAATACTGTTAAGTGCTAATATAAGCTACAAAGCCACAAAAAACACAAGAAAGAAACTTAAAAGACATGTGAAGAAGGGGAGAAAAAGGGGAAGTAAAAAGGATCAATTCCTAAAATGAATGTATCAATCATGTAGTACAAACATGTACTCATCAAACAGAGAAGAAAACAGAAACTTAAATGTCTGTTACTAAATCTAAGAACTGAATTTGAAAGGAGTACATACTTTATGATCCTAACTATGTGACGTTTTACTAAAGGCAAAACTAGGAAAACATAATGGTCAGTTGTTGCAAGGGGATTGAGAGGTCATGGTATAGACTAGAGAGAGGTCATGGTGAAGTCTAGAGGACTTTTAGGGAGTCAAAATATTTTGTGTGATGCAATAATGTTAAAGACATAGCTCTAAATATTTATGAATATTCACTGAATGTAAATTATACAGACTAATCACTAATGTGACCTATTGACTTTGGTCAAAAGTGATGTGTTAAAGCCTCCTCAGACACTGTAATGAATATTCCGCATTGACATCAGATGCTGATGGTTAACTGGGCTCTGGAAAGTGGAAGGTATGTGTGGAAAAATATGTGTGCTCTGTATTTACGTTTGCTCTGAATTATAACTGTGAAAAAATTTTAAAACCCTCTTTTTTTAAGAAAGTATTTTGTTGAGGTGTTGGTTTGCTTGTATGTTTATTTTTTTGACAATCATAATCTTGCCTGAATCATGTCTTCTTCTTTTTTTTTTTTTTTTTTTTGGTTTTTCTCCAGTACGGGGAACCGAACTCACGACCTTGTGCTTGCCAGCCAGGCGCTTTGCCGCTGAGCTAAATCCCCAGCCCCCTGAATCATGTCTTCTATGGCAAGTTTTGCCACAAATTGCTGGCATTTCCTTTTAAATGAGTTAAATCTAGCCTGCTGACCCATCGTATTCAAATACCTATCTCACCTCTTCCACTTTATCTGATAGGTTTCTATAAAAATATAATTTGTCTATTTAGAAGTTAAAATTACCTAAAATAGTGAAGCAATAGAATGTATAAGTATTTATATTTTGTTGTATCTTTTCTTCCCTTGGTGATTTTTTGTAAACTGTACTCCTTTCAAAAATCTTAAAGGTAAGTAAAATATGCTTTTTCAATGACACAGTGTAGTAAATAAGGGCCCAGAGGTCTGGTTGACAGCCATGGCAGAGGCACGAGTCTAAGCAGACTTAGACTTGTTATGTCCTCGGCAGACCGAGTGAGTCTCCCCGCCCGGGTTGCCCCGCTCTGCCCCTCCCTGGGTGCCTCCCGTCGATGATCATGCCCCCTTTGCCACGCCCCTAGCCTGCTCTATAAAACGCCTGGTTCTTCCGCAATAAAACAGATTTGCGCCATCAGCCTGGTCTCCGGTGTCTTCTTTTCACCGAGCCGCCGCTTGCCACGGGCCCAGGTCCCTCGAACCAAAGAGGTTCAACCTCAACACAGTCCACTTCATGAGTGATATTGAATTTCTATGACTTTTCTCCTACTGTGCAAAAGCACACAATTGAATAAATGCTTGGTATTTTATTCTATATTTTAACTAAAGCATTTTAATTATTTTCTTCTTGAACAAACTTTGAGCTCTTGGCTTTGTGAATCGAATGGCAATGATTTTAAAGCTTATGGCCTTCATTTTAAACATCTGCACAGAAGAATGTGCTTAAAATACTCTCTTTATAGAGTTAGGAATTTTGAAGCAGGGCTAATTGGAGAGGATGACCTTTTCATTTTAAGTCTTTGTGTAAATTGTCACTTCTCTGCAACAGCTGAGCCTGCAGAACAGAAATGAGTCAATTTAATGTTTATTTCGTACAACGTGATCATAGAATGTGCACCTGCCATGCCATAGGCATGACTTCTTAAAGAAATGTGCCTGCTTTCATATCTGATATAAAAGTGCTAGACACTTTTGGAACATAGTTTTTATACAGTAGCCAGTTTCAACTTCAGTATTCATTGAGCATCTAAAGTTGAATATTGAACTGAGGGAAGATTAATTTTAATAGCTAATACATATATACTAAGAGGAATCATAGATTCCACCCCAAAGTATAAATATAGTTCATAGTAAATGAGAGCATTTGAAAGACTATACATCTTATGTAGAGACAGTAACCTCTAGAGGCCATGGGTATGGAGTCTGCAACCAACTTCTGTCAGCATCTCCTTGACCTATGAAAGTCAGTTGTCTCTTTTGTGTCTACACTGGGGATTAAATACACTGATATCTACCTGATATATAGTAAGCTGTGATGGTTACACTGAAGATAATAATCATCATGGTGATGATGATTGTAACTTAGGTCAATTTACTGATATACAGGAAACTCTTCACCATTTAGAGTCAGGTCTAGGACCACTGATTTAGGGACATGACTGTTTATTTTCAGAAATAGAGTAAAACTTGATTAGTTAGGAAAAGGGGGAGGAAATCTGATTAAAGTGTCTGAAAATGTTGTTTCATTTCTTTCAATTATATACTTTTAAGTATGCCTTTAAATTTACAGAAATTTCAAAAACTAATCATTTTTATTCCTTCATTTATTTAAATCTAGATGAAAGATTTAGTGCTATAGAGTGAATTATATAGGGGAGAACTAGCATATTATTTCAACTCCACTGTTTAGACCACTGTTATTAACCATTTGCAGTTTTTTATATCTGTCAATTGGCATTTGTAAGTTGTTAGAGAAAAAAATGCACAACAAAATCTGATTCTGATTCATTTAGAAGATGTACTGGGAGAATATCTTTAGTACAGAATATAAAATTATTAAAATTGACACAAGAATTTAAGGGAGATAGGATTTCTTAATCCTATCTCTTAAAGATATCAAATATAAGACAAGAGTTGCTCCTGGCAAACATTGACATCAGATACAAGTTCACTACATTTAAGGCAGTCTAATAATTTACTCACAAATGTGTTAGCATTGCCCACATGCTCCATGTCTCCATCAAGTGACATATCAGTGCAATGCAGTTGTCATCCTTCATGTGCAGAGTTTATAGCATGGGAGAAAGGCCCTGAAATTATCAATGTCATTCTTCAAAATTCATTCTATGGTACTGAAAACATCTGGTTGCTCCTCTAACTCAGGCAATGGTGCATATCTTCTCTCTTCTTCTACTAAAGAAATAACAATCTTTGCTCTGTAACATTATTACACCATTTCTGCAGAGAGAAGAGAAAGGTCTTTAGGTTGTTACAGCACTTAGTTTGGTTATTATGGTTTATTACTACCCTCTGAAATATGAACCTACTGCTCTAAGGAAGAGAATCCTGTATTTTTGCAAAGTCTTTCACTTCCAAAGTTTGCCTTTCATTCTTCCTTTAATCCAGATTGTCAATCATTTTTACTCAAGTAGTTTTGATCATGCAGGAACATGAAAATATTGACACTTTTCAAATACACAGCATGTGCTCATTAATGATTGAATTATTATACAACTGTAAGTGGAGATAAACAGCTGGTTTTTGCAGAATAAATGAAGAACAAGGTATATGTAATGAGCCCGGTGTGGTGGCACATGTTTGGAATTCCAGTACTTGAGAGAGACTGAGACAAGAGGATTGCCATGAGTTTGAGGCTAGCCAGGTCTACATAGTGAGTTCAAAGCCAGCCTAGACTACATAGATCCTCTTTCAAAAAAAAAAAGATTCATGTAGTATAGATGAGGCTATCTCCACTGTCATTTTCTACCAAAGTCCCAGTCATTTTCTCTTTCAAGGACACTGAACTTTTCCCTCTTTTGTGATTCAATAATTGACTCCAAATTCTCTCTTGTTTTTCTCATTTATTTGTGGGCAACATCAAGCTTACATTTCAATCTAGCACAAAGCTTACTTCACCTGTGATATCCTTCCAGATATTTCCAGAGTAAATCTGTTGGCCTTTTCTTTGTTCTCCCATGGTACTCCGTTTAAATAATGTTGATTTGTTTAGACAGAATATTGTAATATAACGTGTAACTATCAATGCTTTGTAAATTCAAGTTTAAATTTTGGACTCATATCATACCACAAGTGAAAAACAAATCAAAACAGGAAAAAGAAATGCCTTGTTCCAGTATAGTATGCTTGAATATGATATATATGAATTTCTAAGAATTGTTGCAACTCAACTAGTGCATCACCAGTGTGGCTGTAACATCTTTGGCATTGTTAAGCAAATTTCACATCATCCTTGATAAAGCTCATGGAGAATGTAAAAGGCTAATCTAGTGAAGCATCTTATCACTATCATATACTCTTATTTGTAGTTAATCATTCATCCATGTTGAAATGATATGAAATTTAAAATGAGTAAACATAAAATTTCAAAAAAAATTGGATCATCCCAGCATTTAGTTTGCTTAATGAGTTGTTTTTTTTTTACTGGGTGTGTGGAAAATCCATTCTATTGCACTCTAAGCATTTTGCTATTTGCCTAATTTAACTCAATTACAAATCATGAAGCTTTTACTCAATACAAAAATTGTAATGTTCCAATTCAAGATATTTAATACATAGTACATTAAGTTTTCTCTCAACTACTGTTCATAGATTGAACACAGGCCCTTGCCAGTTCCTTTCTTTTGTTATTTTATTTTGAGATGTAGCTCAGTAAGTCACTAAGTTGCCCTGGCTGAATTCAAGTTTAAGAACATTGGTATGAGAAACCAAAAGGATGAAAAGGACCAAAACGCATAATAGGTGGGGGTGGGGGAAGGAGTAAAGGGCAAAAGGAAAAAGAAAAAAAGAGAATAGAAGGAAAAATTGTAAACAAAGCTTTTGTAAGTAAGGAGGGGAATAGGGGTTGAAAGGAAGGGAGAGAAAGGGACAAAGCAAGATATATTTTTGAATAGTTCAAATTTGCTATGATGAATGTGATCATTATGTATATCTAAATTGCACCATTAAAACCAGTTTTACAAAAAGCTCCTCTGCATTATGCATCTTAGAGTGCTGAAGTATCACTCATCCTTTCCCTTGCTCACCAATACCCAGAACTATCCCCGACATCCACAGTGAAAGAGGGAAAAGCTTGATTTGGTAGCTGGAAAACAGAGAGGGAAAGGAAGAAGTGAGGTACTGATACACTACCCCAGGCTGGACCTCACCACCTACCGACAACACCCAGAAGTGTGCTCCACTGGCCCTCTGAGCACTCCTGAGGGAATCCATTTGGCATAATTAAGCTGAATTATCACACCTGAGATTGCAGCCCTGTACCACTGTGCCAGTCTGTAAAGTTTAATCACATTAGTTTATCTCATTTTCTCAACTTTCTTATACTGTATTGCTATTATCAAGGATAAACCTAAGTAAACCCTTTAGTTTTATTTATTCTTACTTGACTTTTAATAAGTTCCTAATACTGGAGGTCATTCAGCTGGCCAATACAGCATTAGTTTCCCACTAGCTGTGGAACAGATGACGCCTCTCACTGAATTCACCTAACAGGTTAAAAACATTCTTATCATGATAATGAACTACAGAATCAAGTACTACTGGGAAGAAGAACTAAAAAGTTACAAGTCAGAAGACTGTGATTCATAAATTCAAGTTACAAGCCAGAACATCATGTGAGCTATAGAAACCAGCAGCCCTGCATGAGAAAAGGAGAACATCTCAAACTATGTTGCTGCCTACCTATTTAATATACTTCTCTACCACATCCTTTATAAGCCTTGTGCATGCAAGATGGACTTAGAAAGTCTCTATGCTCTTTGTTTTTTTTTTTTTTTGGTTTTTCTCCGGTACCGGGAACTGAACTCACGACCTTGC
>NW_004955479.1:601567-603257 GCF_000276665.1 Chinchilla lanigera | reverse complement strand
CTTGCCAGGCAGGCGCTTTGCCGCTGAGCTAAATCCCCAGCCCTCTGTGTTCTTTGAATGACTAGATTTTTGAGTATTTCCCCTTCTTCTCCCTAACAACTTTCTTCAACTCCTCAACCTTTTCCAGAGGCATGCAATGAAGGTTCAAACTGACAGTGGTAAAAATAAAAAATCAATCAATGACTGAATGGAGTCTAGGAAGAAATTAGTACATGTAATATCACATGATTCATGATGAAAATATCAATACAGTTTGGTTTTGAAACAAGAGTTTTAAATTTCAAAGTCTAGGACCAACTATGTAATCATAAGGAAAACAATAATAACTTAAACAACTATCATACATCAAATAAAAATAACTTCAAATGTATCATGCACACATATATTAAAGATAAATTTCAAAAATTTCAGATCAAAATAGAAGAAATATTTCCAATGTTGACCCTAGGATAAGTGAGGATAAAAGATTTATACAGTAGTAATTTTAAGAAAGTATTTATAAATTCAACTTAAAAACTTAAACAGGTATCTGACAAGTACCTCAAAATGCGGAATTCAATGAAGAGAGTGAGGATCACACTCACAAAAAATACTACAACAGTACATTTCCTCCCACACAAGTGAGATGAAGAATCAGTCTCACCAAACGGTAGGCAAAAGTGTGCACCAACTGAGACACGCACATCTTCCAGGCACCATGGTAAACTGGAGCAACTGCTTGGGAAACATTTTTGGAAATGTACAATGAAGTTGATACTATCCATAATGTAGAATCCAATAAATCTATCTTGGGTGTTTATGACCAAGAAAATACGTTTAAAAAATGCACATAAACACTACTCATAAGAACAGCCAAAAATTTGCAGCAATCCAAATGTCTGCCAACAGAAGAACATTTTTATAAAATTATGACGTACTCAAGTAATGTAATTGACAATGCACAACAATCAATCTCTGCTACAAATTCTTTCTTGGAAGAACATCACAGACATAATATTGAACACAAAAATGTGAGACAAGAAATAATGCATTTGATATTTCCTTTTATAAAACTCTACAGTAATAAAGATCAGAATTTTGATCATATATGAGAGAAAATTAATTAGAAAGGGCTATCCCATCAGTAATGAGACAGAAAATTTGGAGAAGACATAAATGCAAAATTTTTAACTGTATCTATGAAAAATTAAACCTTAAAATCCAAATTTCTATACTTTTAAGTACCATAATATTATCCTTTAAAGCAAGAAAAAATTTTGTACAACTATAGTTGACTTTTTGAATTATCATAGAAGTTTTTAAATCACACCATTAAATAATATCCATTATGAAACATTGCAGGGATTATACTGATCAATTTAGAAAGAATTTACAGTCATACAGTATGAAGTTTTCTAATTCAAGAACATACAGTGACTTTTATTAAAGTCTTTATTTGTCTAAAATATGACAGGCTTTGATGACTGGTAATTTCAATTATTATTTTATATTTGTACTACATAATTATTCTTTGATGCTATGGAAAATAATTTTCTGTTTGCAGCTGAGGATTCTCTTACATTTCTTTTACAGTTCATTAAACCTCCTAATAAATACAGTAATGAAGTTTCCAATTTATGTTTATACAATTTGAAGCAAAGTTACTTGTATAAAATTTCTATATATTACTGTTTTAATTTAAAAACACTTT
>NW_004955479.1:588581-595547 GCF_000276665.1 Chinchilla lanigera | reverse complement strand
GCTGCCTGGGCGCAAGGTGCGGGGGGCTGGGGGAGCCTGCTCGGCCGGCTCCGAAGGCCTGCTTGCCCCGCCCGTCCCCTGGGCCTCCCTACGCCTAGAAACTCAGTCTGATTTTGTTAATTCTTTATGTGTTCTAGAAAGAAGTCCTTTGTCTGAAGGACAGACAAATTTAATTGTTTAAATTTGTTTTTCCTGATTCATGGGTTTTCTTTTTACTCTGTTGGTGATTGCTTTTGATGTGCCAAAATTTTTCAATAGTGTGAGACCCAAGTTGTTGATGCTTTGAAATATTTCCCACGCAGTTTGGTTTTTGTTCATGAACCCTCTGCCTACCCTTCTGTCTTCAAGATTTCTACCTACTTTCTCTTCTAGCAGATTTAGTGCTTCTGTTTTAATGTTTAGATCTTTGTTCCATTCTTACTTTAGTTTAGTGCATGGTGAAAGACATAGGTATAGTTTTAGTCTTCAGCATGTAGAAAGCCAGTTTTTCCAGCACTATTATTAAAGAGGCTATCTTTCTTACAGTGAACATGTCTGGCTCCCTTGTAAAAGATTAGGTGGCTGAGTGTGCCTGTGGTTTTGGCTGAATTTCCAGTCCATTCTGTTGATCCTCAGGTCTGTTTTTTTTGCTGACACCATACTGATTTTACCACAGTAGCTTTGTAGTATAATTTTAAGTCAGGGATTGTGATGTCTCCTGACTTTCTTTTGTTTCCCAGGATTGCTTTTGCTATTGCAGATCTAAGAAACACATTTTGTAAAGATATGTATCATGTTTCTTTAATTCCTAAGGCCTAAATTTTCATATTTATGTTTTGGTGTGATAATCTGATATATATGAGAGAAGAAAAGCTGTCTGTGTATTACAATCCCAGGGGCATTAAATCTTGATATTTATTTAGATGTACAGGTTCTCTTTGTTTTCCAACAGAAGCCAAATAAAAAGTGTCATTCACTGCTATTTTAACTTAGATAACAACTGAGGGAAGCTGCATAAATTTTTTATGCTTGAAAGCTTTAAAATCAATACATTTTAAAGTATAAGCATCAATATTTATGACTACAGGGAGAAAAAAACTTTGAAAAACTTCTGTTTCCAAGTTCTAATTGAGAAACAGGAAATGTATGTTGAGAGTCATAAGTGAATTGGATTGGATCATCTTCCACCTGGTTTGTGTCCTATTTTTGTCTTTTCTTTCTGATTTGTAACTTATATTCTCCATTTACAACCTACCTTCTTGGTTTTTATAACCTCACTGGTGGAAGTTTTATAAAAGTGAAACACACATTGTCATTAGTACCCTCAAGTCACTTCTCTTCACTTTCATTACACTTGTTCCTACCACTTTCTGTTATTTTTGTAGACAGAGTCATATATGTAGATAGAGTAATTTAGTATGGAATGTCATGGTGGTGGTATTCACTGAAATACATAGATCCTGGTTTTACTAGAGTTATTATTAGCTAAGAAGGCATAATCACATCTGGAATGCTGGTTTATTGCAGAGGAATGATTCCTTGCTTGTTATATAGTGCTATTTGGAAAACTTTCACACACAATATGAATATCTTCACACTGTGCTCATCTTGAGAAATCTATTCTCTTGGTAACTTATCATTGCTTTTTCTTTGCTATATTTTCTATCCCTCATTGCAGAACCAGTCCATTAGGAATTGACTACAAATCAACATACATCCATAAATACTACTATCTCCCCATCTAAAAGTATCACTCAAGATCTTTCCTGGTGGGAAGAATTACTTCCATTCTAACACTTTAACATTACTTCATTAGATGGTATAATGCTCCAGATGGTTTTTTGGGGATAGTGTAAGCAGATGATTAAGAACCATTTTTATATAAGAATATTTTTCCTTTCCTAATAAGCTGTTTTAACAAATTATCCATGAGACCTTAGATGTCATTTGATTGAAATTGATGTTTGAAATGAGTCTAAAATACTGGAGCTGCCAAACCCACTCTTGTCTCCAAAGTACAATTTCTATTTGATGATAACTCATTTCTATATATTCAAGTGGACATGTATTTGTTGGTTTGAGATAGGAAGCTCAACCTTTTGCTCAGTGGATGTTCCTCAGCAAACCAGCTATGCATTTCTCAACATTGGAAGCTTATTGGGCAAAAGTAATAGACAGATGGAAGTGGTACAATAAGCTATTTTATATGTTCTTGCCAAAATAATAAATGCTAATATATACTATAATTAAATATAATAAAAAAATTAAAATTCTACCAGATGAGTCCTGAACATTACCTGTTGCAGAAGTATGAGGTACATTAACTTATGTTTTATCATAGTAAGGCTATTTTGACGTGCTTCAAATCATTGGGTCCTTAGACTTATCACTGTGATAGTGAAGCCCTGGCATTTGGGGTTATTTTTCCAAATCTCTAGTAAGTATTCTAAAATTTTTTAAATGGAAAAGGTATGTAAAATGATATTTTTAATACATTACTTATTACTCTGTGATCGTCAGAATCAATTAGCATGATATCATCTATATAGAGAGATAGTTTAATGTCATATGCAATGTCAGAATGTGGAGATGAACTACTGACCATATCAAGTGAAAATAAAAATATTTCTCATGGGCTTTTTAAATTAGAATGAGGAAAATATGATTTAGGCCCAGGGAAGCATATGTAATGCAATGATGTTTATTGTTTCCTTACAGGGTATTGCCTCTGAAATATAAGCTCTGTTTGGAGTCAATATCATCCCATAAGGTCCTTCCAACCTCTTCATATACATGCAAGTAAAGCTAAAGGAAGGAGACAGGCTTTGAAATCCATGCCTCTTTCAAGTTCTTTATTAGAGTGCCAACCTCTGCAGTTTTCTCAATGTTCTATTATTGTCTTGGTTTACAATTCTGATAAGTGATAGAGGCTCCATATGATCTCACTGATCCTTTTCTATAATGGCTATACCATAGGGCTTAGTGATCAACGTAGAAAGTCTTCTGTTTGCCAAGAATATCTATTCTAGTTACATATTTACAAAACAAGGAAAGTATTACTTAGTAGAACACTAGCACCCATTGTGAACGAAGATCAGTTGGTATATTGCTTCTCCTATAGAAACCTCTATTTGAATTGTGAACAAGAATGATATTTAGTATATTTTGGAATTGCTCTCAATTAAGAATCAGTGTGTAATAATCTATGAATGGTCTGCTCCTTCATTTTTCCTGTTTTTCATTTATGTTAGGAACAGGTTGCAGATATCTTTAAGTCTTAGAAGAGATAGTGAATTAACCTGCGGTAGTGATATAAAGATTTTAACTAAACCAGATTTTACTTCAGTAAATAGACTTTGGTCTATTATAGGTGTGGACACTGTGTAAGGGACATGAAACTGTTGTATTAACTCAGATTTTTGGTCAATGCATCTTTAATGTTTGTTTTGCTTTTTTTTTATATTGATTAAGCAATAATCTTGTGAACAACAAATCTATTTTATTTCTACAGAAAGTGGGATAAAATAGACACTGACAACGTTTTAGCCTGTGGGTGAATCATTCTGATTATTGGTCTGCCCCTCTTTCCCCTTACAGTAAATGAAAATAAAATTTCTGTTGTCAGTAAAGTGCTGCTACAATGCTAAACTTATCATCCTCATTCAAAATAGGAAGCATGCAAAAAAACAAAAAAAACCAGGAAAAAAAAAAGGGCTGGGGATACAGCTCAGTGGCATAAGCATTTGCCTGGCAAGTACAAGGTCGTGAGTTCGATCCCTGGTACCACAAAAAAAAAAAAAAAAAAGCAAACTAGGAAGCATATCTATGGCTGTAACTTTCCTGTAGTCGTATCTGACTTACATGTTATTACATATCACTTAGATTTTGCTTATATTACTTACATAGTATTATAAGATGTTATTTTCAGAAGGAAAGTCCTGTGTCCCTTTGATCTTCCCAGCCTCTGGTAACTAACATTGTAACCTCAACTCTAAGATCATTTTTTAAACCTTATTGTTTAGCTCATAGGCATTTAAAATATTTCTACATTTTGCTACTTTGAATTGGTTGAAAACTAATTTTTAATAAAATGTGCTGATTTCTGTTTCTCACCACAATAAATAATTTATACCTCCCAAAACAATTTTTATCACAAAAGTATGCAAAATGATTTTTTAAAATTAAACATAGACAAGCAAAAGCACTTATTATCTCTGAGGCAGGGAAAACTATGTGACTTTTATGGTTCTCTAACAGCTGGAAGAATTTGTAGGATGTAGCAAAGATGTGGGATATCTACACAGAGGCTCGTCAGTGATAAATTAAAGAGACAGAGCTGGAAGGGGAGGGAAGCCAAAGGAGGAAGTGTTCACAAGGCATAGAAGCAGAGAGAAAAAGGTTGTACAGTGGGAAAGAAAGGTTTGCAAACCTTCAAAGGGCCCCTCACATGCCTTTAGCTAAATAAGGATCAGTGTACCACATGTGTATAAGCAGCCTTTCAGAAGCAAATAGCAAACCAAAAGATTAAAAAGAACAATTTTAAGATTTACTCTGGGCTGGGAATAGTTCATGTTCTTACTACCCAGAAAGGTAGATCTTTCTGGACCCAGCATGGTCATGGGTTACTGAGCAGGATATTGGTCTCAGTAAGGGAGCAAAATTAGCCCTATATTTAAAAACTTCTTTTGTTAAACCTAAAAAAGGATAAAAGTCCTAAAAAAAAAAAAAAGCTTAAGTAACAACTATATTCTTGTCATGGCCACAGTGACTGTTACAGATGCTGACTTTCTGAAAGCAACAAGTGTTGTAACGTACAATAGCAGGGGCAGCATGGAGTCCTTAATTTTCAGGGGTTGGACAGTGGTGCTGCGTTTACTGCAATAAGCAATGACTATAGCAACTAGCAAGGGTGCAGTGGCAGCCAAAAGTCAGCCATCCTCCTTCCACTGGCAAATTCTAAAGACACTTCTCTATTTTTATGTGTCTGTCATAACAGTATTCAATTTTCAAGTCCTTATATTATTAGTTTCCAACTGTTGATGAAACAACTAGTCACAAAGTCATGATTGAAAAACAAACAAAAATTCATTTATCTTAGTTTTGCACTTGAAAATCTGAAACAGGATTCAGTAGGCTAAAATCACATTTTCAGCAGAGCTCCAGTTTTTCTGGAGGTTCCAGGAGTGAATCCATTTCTTTTTTTCCCCAGTTACTAGAATTCTTTCAAATTTCTTCACTAATGACTCAATTCCTTCCTCAACAACATGAAACCAACTTCCTTTAATACTGCTATCTCCGTGGTTCTCATTCTTTCTCACACTTCTACTTTTAAGGACCCTCATAATTACACTAGGTCAACCCAGAGAACTCGGTATGATATTGATCAGTTACTCATTAATGTCCTTGCACTCTTAATTATTTTTTACCACTTAACTTGATATATTCATAGTTCCTTCAAATTAGGATAAGGAAATCTTTGTGTGGACATTACTCTGTATATCACATGAGATCAAACCTATCCTCATAGCTAAAAGCATTGAAAATATTTGTCTAATATATCAAAATAATATCACATCCAAGGAAGGTGACAGGATACAAAGCTATTAGAGCCCACTTTAAAAATATAAATAAGTGTAGGTGTGTGTCCTTCATCATATATGTATTCAGTTTATCACTCATGCCTTGCTATAGTTTAGATTCAGAATGCCACTCAAAAGACAGTATCTTTAAAGCATTGTGTCATCTTGGTGTTATTGAAAAGCATGGGAGCTTTTAAGAGGTAAAAATTGGTGGGGGTTCTCTGGTTCCTGGAGGTATGATCTTGAAGGGATTATGGAGCTCCAGTCTCTTTCTCTGTTATACTTTTCATCCACCGTAAAGTGAACATCTGGCTCCATGAGCACTGCTGCTGTGATGTGCTGCCTCAGCACAGGCACAAAGCTATGTGGCCAACTGATCATGGACTGACACACCCAAAGCTGTGAGCCACACTAGATCTTCCTCTTGCTAAAGTATCACTCATGTATTGTTTTTGTACAATAACAAAACTAACACTTCCTGTAAAGGCATTTGGTGATACAGTCAGAAGAACTATAGGCTATCATTAGCACAGTTGAGTTGTAGCCCAGGTTTTAATTGCCATTCCATATTCAATATAGTTGACAAAGCAAATACATTTGATGTTTGACATATATGGCAATTTACCACTAATGTACTTAGTTTGTTGTGTTCTAAGCTAAACAAAGATGTAAAAGCAGAACTGTTCACATTCACATGAAGTGGACAAAAACATAAATTTATACTTCTGTCATGAAGTTTTGTCAACTCTTTTGCCCTCTATAATACTATCACCCTAAAATATCTATAGTATTCTGACATCCTACATAATATCATATTGAAGCATTTCATCATTAACATGTTTATTGACCTGACAGTCAAAAGTCCTCTAGTGTGCTTTAGGCATCTATAAATGTGCTGCAGCTGGAGAATACAAATCCTGTATGATTCAGGTCCGGGCAGACCCACTCATTATGCGTTCCCTTGGTCATAGGCTTTTATTTAACAAAATAAAAGGCAAATTATTTCATCTTGCAGCAACAAGAGACATTAGAAAGTCTAGTGGTGGTGAATTTTCATATTGCCATGTTACAAAGTCTACTTGTTTGGTTTACTAGATCAACAAAACACCATCTCCAAGTAGAACACAGGGAGTAGAAGCTGTGCAGAAATATAAATAAATAAATAAATAATATAAATACATAAATACATATATATGTATGTTAGCTTTTGGCATGTTGTTATACATAATAATTATGGTACACACTATTATATTTAATAATAGTGGTACCTCAGCTCATGAACTTAATTATTTCCACCATGGTGGAAAAGATGGCCACATTTGTGCTTGTGCAGGAAAGATGGATGCAGTTGTGTTCTTCACCCCATGCAGAGTTCATAAACAAAAACAAAATTTTGCCAAATTCTTCT
>NW_004955479.1:583084-588481 GCF_000276665.1 Chinchilla lanigera | reverse complement strand
ATATATAAATATAAATATATATATATATATATATATATATTCATCCTAATCAAGGGAAAAACAGTTGAGTATCTCTTTTAGCAGAAAAGGGTTCTCCCTGCAGCAGAAAAGGAATGGGTCCAGTACTTACTGAACCACTTCATTAATGGTTACCAGCTGAGTATCCCTTAATCCAATCAGTTTGATACCCTTACCAAACTATCACGCAAGTTTTCCACAGTAAGAGAACAGCAACATAAAGCTGTTATTTAAAAGTCAAAAAGAGTATAATATTAAATTTGACTGTCAGCGGCACAGCGTCTACCTGGCAAGCACGAGGTCATGAGTTCTATTCCCTGTACCAGAAAAAAAAAAAAAAAACAAAATAAATAAATAAATTTGAGTGTGACTTCCTGGCAGGACCTCAAGGCACAATGAAGAGTTATAAATAGAAATATATTTTTTTCTGCTGTGTCTACTGATAGGATTATAAGCATTATCACTCCATATCATCAGCATCATGTATCTTTTCCCCAGAAAGGTTGTGAGCTCTTTGGAAAAATGCTTGATTCCATTTGTGGAGCACAGAAAGAAAAAGGTGACCTTAGGACACTTTGTGGCAGAAAGTGAGAACAGGCCCAAATCATATTACCCTTTGTCTTCATATGAAAAGAACCCCAGAGCAACTACTCTGGTTTCCTAGAAGTCAAACTGAGTACAATTTAGACCTTAAGAAAAAGGAGCCTATATGTTAATATAATAATTCCAAATAATTAAATTTACCTGTACATACTAATATTCAAAAGAGAGAGAAAGAACAAAATAAAAAATTTATATAATCACTATTTTATAAGTACTAATGTAATTTGGGGAGAGAGAGGGAAAAGAAACTAATTAATGGTCTAGTGCTATCCCAAATACTCAAATAATTTAGGAAGACTAAGGAAGTTGTACTGCCTCTGAAGGGAGGAGGTCTAATGTCTTAATGAGCATGCTACTATTTGGCCTTTCTGAACAAACAGCTAATTTATAGGAAATGTAGAAAAAAGATAAATATGGCCTACAGAAAACTCTTATCAGGTACAAAATGTGGGAGAATCTAAAAGATTGATTTTTTCCAAAGAGTTAATGTCATATATATCAGATTTCTCAATTTAAATACACTAGATAGAATTGAGAATCATGGAGATACAGAACATATAACAAAAGTTTAAACTGTAGAGAATATATGTAATGAAGATACAGGCAGACAATACTTGTAGAAGACATATATTTATATTTACTGTCTCAAGATTTCCACAAATATGCTAAGAATGTACTATATATCTGTTAAACTAATCTAAACTAATCTATGTATAAATAAGATAGATTTCTTCTTAACAATTCAATCTATAAACTTTAATAGAGGCCAAGGAAAAATGGAGTTTATGGTTAGTATTTGGATTTTATTATAAATCACATAAAAATAATAATTTATTATCAAAAGGGAACCCAAACTCAATTAACTTATAGTACTTGGTTTTGTCAGAATAATTAAAGGGTATTGGTTTAGATCTGCTAATACTAAAAGGCTAATATTATATATTACAGACTATATTAAAAGGCTAATATTATAATTGTAAAATGATTTAATTAATTTAGCATGCCATGTGTAACCTTTTTATATGACACTGCCTTGATGTGAAGGTCTCTCAAGTTTATCTACAACAAGCTTAGAAAAACCTTGTCACAATACATCAAATAGACTTTGAATGTGACAACTGATCCCTTACCAAGCCTGTGCATTATATGAATAAATAGCAAAAAGCAAATGGAGACAAAAATCATTTAAGTTGACCCTTTCTCAGACATTGTGGTTGTGGTTTTGTTAGGAATGAGTTGGCTGATACTGCAGATGTCTGTAATCCCACTCATATTCTGTGAGAAAATGTAGCTAGTACCTGACATCTTACGAAAAATTTCACTTATTCTATGCTTTGATCCTTCTCTCAAGAGGCATAAAGAAATCTGAATGCCCAGTTATCTGGCACCATATGTATTAATCATACATTCATAGAGCTGAACATTGTATGTCAACAAAAAAGAACAATTACTGTCAAAAGCAAATCATGAAATTCACAGTCATATTGATAAGTAAGAAAAAGCCAACATAAGATTGTCTCTGTATGATTCCATTTATAAGAGATTAAACAATAGGCAAAACTAATTTATAGAGATATTAATCAGAGATCATTATTATCTCGAGCCTATGACTGGGAAGAGACACTTAAATCCTAATATGTTAGGAATGATCAAGGAAGTAATTACACATCACATTGAGTTATACATTTGTGCCCTTCAGTTTATGTATGTTTTGGTTTTTAAAAATGCAAGTACTAGGGTGTGGAAAAGACATAGAATAAGTTTAATAATTAACTCATTCACTTTGAAGTTAACACTGAAACATCCTGAGTTGAAATTCATCATGAGCTATTAGAGGATACTGACATTCTCAGTGACTCTAAGGAAGGGCAAAACTGTCTACTGCTATACATATGACTTTACACAGCAAAGCGTTTCAGGTATCAAGGGATCTCTGATCCAACAAAGTTCTTGTGCTTGGTATATTCTAGGCATTTTCATGAATAGCGTTATGGTGGACTTTGATATGTTCTTTTCAGGGGAGATGGGAGTGGTGGCTACGCTGATCTTTATGGAACCCCTTTAGATTATGCCCTGCATTATTAGAATAAGTTTCTTCATTGCTTGTGTTGCACGTAAATATAAAATATTCTCCTAGAAATTCAGTACTAACTTCTTCATGAATCTCTTTATTTTAAAGGCAAAAGGATAAAATTAGCTATGATTCAACTGAGATCAACAATGTGAACTCAAAAAACCTGCACATCATCCTTTATGATTTTTCAACTTGAGTTATTAATTAAGGGTGAAGTGACTATTCCTCTGCTTCTGTACCAGTAACCTTTGTTTACTCTTCTTAAGTAAGGCAATACTCTTCTTATCAAACAAATATTTGAAAAAATATAGTTCATGTATTTTGCAAAATATAATTGATATTTATTGAATAATTATCAAATTATTATATTTAACTGGACTTGGCTTTGTAAAGTAAATCAATTGCTGTTTTGGGAATTCATAGCACTGTAGAAATTTCTTTCTCTTTCTTATTTTTTATACTTAGGTTTCCTGCTGGAGGCAGAGATATTTCTGGAGAAAGACACTAAATCAAGCTGTTAGCTCTGCCTCATTATTTTATACACTTCAAGTTGAAATTGGAAATACCTAGATAGAAATTTATATGGGTGCATTAAATAACTTCAAACTCTGTGTGTTTCTTCAAGGAGAAACTAAGTGTTCACATGCAGTGTGTACTTAATAGCCAACCAGAAGCACAATGAAGATACTTAAGGACTGAGAGAGGCTGAGACCTACTATAGTTTTCAGTACTTGAACTGAAAATTTCAGTAATGATGAAAATGTTCTATTAAAAACATTGCTTTTTATGACCTAATTTATTTCCTGGGAGCTCTATTGATCAAATGTACTTTGGCAACTGAAACTGAACAACAGAATAATGTCCAAGTTGTAACATGCAGCCAAATAATAGCCTGATGTAAGAAATGAAAGGAAAGACAAAGGGTCCCTATGAGAGCACACGAAATAGAGTGTTATAGACTATTAAATTCACTGCATATATCCAGTAGCTTTAAACAATATTAAAACAGAGAATTTGAAGCTATATGCTAAGAAATATTAATTTATTTCCTACTAATGATTTCCTAAGGAACAGCTCCATGGCCTCATGGGGATTTAAGTTAAAATTGTTTTCTCACTAACTGACATTCCCTCCATCAAATATCTAAGAAAGAAGAAGAATACTTGGAAAACAGTATTTTTTCAGGAAATGGAAATATTGTTGAGTCTGAAGATAGCCAATTTGATAGCATAGTTCTAAAGTGGTCTACTACTCTAATGGTAATATAGGAGATGAAGGCAACTATCGACTATATTTTTTCTGAAATGGAAGACTGAAAGTTTCTGAGTTCATGCTGCACTTGAGTAACTGAAAACTCATTGCACTTGTGAATTTAGGTGTCCAGTAGTACAGAAAAACTGTATGGAGACTCACACCACCATGGTGTGAGCTGAAAACTCACAGCTGAAACTCACAGAGAAAGGCAAGTATTTCCCATCTACTTCCTGGGGGCAGAGTGGGAGACCCAGGACCCAGCCGCCATTACAGACTGAGTTTCTGCCCTCTGTGCACCCGCAGCAGACAGGAGGGCCTCACTCAGAAGCCCCAGGTACTGCTCTAGGTGGGGGGTGGGTGTGGCCCATCCCTGCACATGCACTGCACCTAGTGAGTGAGTGCTCTAAGGGCTGATGGTACAGTGGTTAGAGTCCATTCTTCAATTGTGCCCGGACCCCATAGGGGGTCACAGGCATGGGCAGTCGGTGATTGCTACCCAGATGGCCTGCATCTGGTTCCTGTATGTGTCCTGAACTGACTGGAGACAGAGAAGCAAGTTATTCACAAACTGCCGACCCTGCAGTTTGTGTCTGAGTTTTGCCTGTACCCTGAACTGCCTGGGGACATAGGCCCACTGGACTGGGATTGTCACACCAGTGCAACCCAAGTCTGAGCCATGCATGTGCCCTGAACACCAAGGGAATGGTGGATCAGACAGTTTGCCATCATCTGACACCAATGACTGCATCTGAGGCCAGGGATAACTAGATATAAATCAACAACTCCCAAAAAACCTGAGACTAAGTAGTGCTTCCCAGGGGTCACTGAGGGGCAAACCTGACCAATAGGAAAACTGGGGACACTAGTGGCCTTTGCTGTGCAGCCACTGAAGAGGGAAACTGAGCTTTGTGCATCTGGTAGCAAACAGGACAAATGAAGGATGAAACCACAATCCCAGAACTTCACCCCACTCAGAACAAGTCCAGGAGACATCGACATAGAAAACACGGTAAATGCATGCCTGAAATGGCTGAAATGATTGCACTGGAAGTAAACAAATAACTCCATAAGGCCGTAGAAGAGATGAGATAAGAAATAATCTCTCAGGCAAAAAATGAAATGAGAATAATAATGAAAGAACTGCTCAAAAAATCTGAAGAAGAAACATAAAAAATAGAAGAACAAAGGCAATGGAGCGAAGTGTTAAATGAAAAATATAGAAGGGACTTAGAATGCATGAACCAGATTCAAAGAGACTTCCAGGAAAACAAAGCTTCCATTGAAAGCTACCAATACCATTTGAAAGAAGCAGAAGATACAATCTCAGATTTTGAAGACAACATGGCAGCTAGTGACTGTGAAAGAAACGATCTTGTAAAATCAACAAGGATCCAGGAAAAGTCAATTCAACAGCTGCAAGATGAGGCAAAGAATAATAATGTATGACT
>NW_004955479.1:559926-578206 GCF_000276665.1 Chinchilla lanigera | reverse complement strand
TGTCTCTATCTGTTTTCATGAGAAACCACTTTGAAGATATCAGCATGTAATACAAGAAGCATTGTTAATATCCTAACACTTTGTTTGTAACTCTATATTGTCTGTACTGCTCTTTTGCTATTTTCTAAAAGGTTCTCTGTTAATATTTTCCTCCTTTTATTTTTAAAATAAAGAAAACTTTATTGAATGAGTAGTCCAATTATAACCTCTTCTATTTGTTAAAAAAAAGCATTTTATGTGACCCAGAAACTTTGAATTCATCATGGCAGACTGTACTGATGAAGTCAATTTTTTTTTTAATGGGAAAGAGTTTCCTTAGGGAAGAGGATTAGAGGATATCATTGTTTGAGAGTGATATTAAGCAACCTGTAGATCATATTCTGTATAAGTTCTTTGAAATATTCTTAGGTTTTAACTAAAATTTCAATCCTGTTTCCAATTGCATCATTCTTTGTTGTCAAAATATTCAGCTTCCTGAAAATACTGTAGGATGTGTACTGATATTTATCTGAACTTCATTTATATCAGGCTTCATTGTCATTCACAAATTTTAATTTCTATATGGCTTTTAAAGTCCAATAAACCTGAATTTAACATGCTAAATGATCACTTCCAAAGATCAACCTTGATATCAATATTTATAAGTGTTTGGTCAGGACTGTTGCTATGTTAGTGAGATTTAAATTATATTTATAGATAATGTGATATACAGTGATATATTATTTGTATTGTTCATATATTGCACATTCATAAATAATTTAATTTGCACATATATAGTTTACATACATACATCCATAGAATGTAATGTACACATATATAGAATGATACTTTTACTTCTCATTTTCCAAGATATAAATAAGATATCTTAAATAAGCCTTCTAGTACTCCTATAGTATTCATACTCCACTATTCAGAATTTATGACCTAGGTTGATAAATTTTTCCTTTATGTGATTCATGTATTGATTACTAAGAAAGCAAAACATACAGAAAATAATGTGAGTATGTCATGGCTTGTGTTTAAATGTCCCCTCAAAGCCTCATGCAGCCAAAGGTGGGGCATTTTTACAGGTGGCTGGATCTAGAGTGCATGATGTTGGGACTGATTCATAGTGCAGTGCTAGGCTCAAGGGCACTAGGATTAAGGGTGTGAGTACTACCCACCCTAAGTAGTCTGGATAAAATAAAAGGGGTAGAAATATACTGCTAAGGTCCCTCACTGCTTTTACTATTTTGTGGATGCCATGAACTCTTCTCTACAATGCCTGTCTGCCAAGCTACCCTGCCTTGGATCCAGCCAATTATGGGTTGAAACCTCTATAAACTGCAAGTTAAATAAGCCTTTCCTCCCTTAACTTGTGATTGTTGGCTATTTTGTCAAAGCAAGTAGAAAAGTAACTAAAATAGACTGTTCATTAATTTGGGCTTACTTTGTTTACATGCAGGCAGTAGTCACTATGAGTTGCTCTCTCTTTATTACATCAAAATATTTAGCCCCACCTATGATTGCATGAGGGTTTGAGGGGACATCTAAACACAAGCCATAACGCAGTCACATTATTTTCTGTATGTTTTGCTTTCTTAGTAATCACTAAATGAATAACATATAGGAAAACTTTAGCATCCTAAATCATAAATTCTGAACAGTGGAATATCAGTGCTAGAAGAGTAATAGAAGTCTTATGTAAGATATATTATTAATATCTTTGAAAATAGGAAGTAAAGGCATAGCTTCCTATATTTTAAATACTTTTGAAATAAATTGCCTTGTTAACTCATGATGTTACTTTGTAATTTTCACACATTTAGTAAGATTTTTTTTCTGCAGGTATTTAAAATAGTAGCTTTGAGTATGATTTACATAATTCAAATACTATAACATTTAGCACAACTTTGTATACCCACATATATTTAAAATAATAATATCTTTGAAAAAAGAATTGATAATTTTTATTATACTAAAGGAAATTAAAATCTTTGACAATGGATATTCAAAAATTCACTTTAGTTTTAATATATATTACATTCATATTACATACTTATACATTATAAGTGTGTCTTGATATAATGTATGTGAATCTAACTAATGCATTAATTATGTTGCTGGAATCGTATATATACAATGCACTTACCAACTTTAATTATGATGTTTTTAATTAATTTTAATGTAGATTTTTGAAAATTGTAAGACAGTATTCTTTACTATGTGTTCATCTATTTGGAATTTTTTTTCTGTTTAATTACTAGCTCTGTTTGCTAATAAGTTTCAGTTGCTTTTTTTCCCCTGACCTCCTGTTACTACTGGTTAGGAAATTTTTAAATATACCAGTATTTGATCCCTAAAGGTCCTGATTAAATCAGTATAGTTATGAACCATGCATGGCTATTTTACAATAACCCCTAAATTAATGCTAATATACTCACAATACTGAAAACTCTTACAACTTGAATGAAATTTAATGTCCACGTCCTCTAAAAAATAGTAATTTATACATTTCTCAAAATCCCACAAATATGAAAAGTAAGAGAATACATTACTTTGGTCTTTGTTATTTTAAACACTATCAGTTATCTCTATTTTTCTTGAATTGCCTGTTTCCTTGTTTCCAGGAAAGCTACTTTTCTGGAATGCTGCTTGCCCAGGTCAACTTTAATTTTTTTTTTTTAATTTTAAAGACAGAAAAGATAAACAAAAAATGAAACCAAGTTTCAGAACAGTAAGTTGGGAAGTTACAATCGGTGATACATTGCATATTGTTGTCGTTGTAGTAGTTAAACAGAGCATAAGATATAGGTATGATATCTTGTCTAAACAATATCAAGTTAAATTTAAATATACATTGATATCTCATTTCTTATATCTAGGTAAAGTTAATCCTTGTTAGGTTGCAAAAGATAAAACCTTGTTAGGTTTTTGCCCATTGGTTACCATTCTTGATTTTTATAATCAACTGAGACCATCTGGTGATTTTTTAGTTTAAATGTGTTTTAAAACAGAAATTAAAGGACTTTAAAGACAATTCTAACGCTCTGAAATTACTTTATTGGTCTATTGTATAACGAGACTATTATATATATAAAAAAATACAACTGACTTCCACATCATGAGGTTCAATTTTCTGATAATAGTGGATTTAGGGAATGAATAAACACTGCTTCTTGATTATGATCATTTTTTATTGTTCTTTTATAAATATATGAACTTAAACATTTTCACATAGAATGTATTTTGTAAACATGTGAATTATTTTTACTTATACAATAGTCTTGGATACAATTATTTGCAAATGTACATTAAATATTTGGTCCTATTTTCATCCCTGTGATTCTAAAATGAAGATTCAACACAAAGTGATGAATAACTTGTCTAAGTTTATACAACTCATAAGAGATATGCCTGGAAATTAATGTCCATTGTCTGGATTGAGGTTTGACTGTCTGCAGAATGTTGTACTTTGTGCACATTCTTGTTAGCATTTTTATGTTGTATCTCTACTACAACTATTCTGTAGACAAGAACAGTTAGAGGCTAAAACATCCCTAAGTTGAATAAGGGAAAAAGCTGAGAAATCTATCAACACATGCATTACTCTAAACTGATTCATGGTCACTGTCACATTGCTGTGCACATTTCACAGTCCTGGAAGTTCAGTATGTTTCTAATTATAACAACTTCTTGAAAATAAAATAATTTTTACAAAATAAATTTTGCCTAAGAAATGCGCATTTGTCTGTTTATTAGCTTCATGTGATCATGGATATACATTAAAATAGGCTTTGCAATTTACAAGATAAGAATATTATGTATGATAAAATAAAAATTACTAATGTACTCACATCAAATCACACCTTCTAGAAGTCAAAAATATTGATGTGAAAATATTTTTGTACTTATTAACTGTGGCAGTGCTTACTTTTCATGATTCTTAAAAACCCAAAAGATTTTTTCAAAATTCATTTTGTACCATGTTGAATTTTCTTAACTCCCAATGAGATAACACAAGAAAAATGAGAAAAACATTTGTTTTGATCTTGTGTCATTTTGTTTTCAAAAACAGACTCTTTTCAGTAGGAAGCACTGAAGTTCACGTAACAACTAATAAATATTAAATAGTGACTCTCTTCTGACAGTGCACTGTCCTGGAGTGGGAGTGCAGGCTCATCCAAATTTCATATTATCTCCAAGATGCTGCCTGGATTCCCCTGGGTATTTGTTGCAAGTTTTGGCATAAAATTACTGGAAATGGAAATAAATGTCTACTCACAGTTTTACCCAGATATAAAGTCAAAATATAGTGTTCATGCATTCACATATAGACATGTATATGTGTGTATGAAAAGTAGTATACCGAAATAATGATTACCTTGAAATTTATCTTATAATATGAAATATTATATAGCATATGTTGTTAGGACATAGCAACCACAAATTATGATTGAAAAACACAATGAGCAATCTGGGAAAGAGGCATTGCTGCCAACAAAAGCCATGCATCACTTCAACTCAGACTACACTCTGACCATATAGTCACAGTAGTTGTTAGGACATAGAACATTCTCACTTTCACAATGCACTTTTTTCTTATTTTATTTTATTTTTATTTTAAAGAGAGTAGTAAATGAGAAACATATAAAGAAATAGAACAGTAGCAGCATACCAGTATCACAAACATAAACAAATCAAAGCAAGAATCAAAGTGATACAGAGCCTCAAGACAAAATAATATGAAACAATAGTGGTTGTTACATTACCTATCGCTATCCTCAACTACATTGCTTAGATTACCAGAAGTAAGAATGAAAGATTGCTCAAACCATGATAGGGAATAAGAAATGCTGGAGAGGCTGTAGGGAGAAAGGAGCCTTACTACACAGCTGGTGGGAGTATAGATTGGTGAGACCACTGTGAAAATCAATTTGGAGATTCCTCACAAAACTAGGATTGGAAGCCCCATTTAACCCAGCTATTCCCCTTCTGGTATTTTCCCAGAAGAATTAAAGACATCATACCACAGCGATATATGTGCACCCATGTTTATAACAGCACAGTTTGTTATAGCCAAATCTTGGAAACAACCCAGATGCCCATCCACTTTGGAATAGATAAAAAAGATGTGGTATTTTTATACAATGGCATATTACAAAAGATAATCTTGAAACTTTTGTATGTAAGTGTATGCAACTGGAGATCATACTCATCAGTGAAATAAATTGGACCCAGATGAGTGAACATCCTATTGTCTCCTCGGTGTAGGAACCTGAAAGACTAGGTAAAGCTCAAAACGTACAATAGATGACAGGAAAGGGAAAGAATTTGCTGAAAGGAAGGAATGACTGGGATGAGGGAAAGAAGAAAAAAGAAAGAAGGAACTCAAAATATAAATATATATATGAATAGCTGCAGTAACTGTATTGCTGATGTCTGATGGTGTATTGAAATGAACAGTTAATGATTACAATTTTTTATGTTCTGATTGATTGTACATGCTTGTGTCTGGTGGTCTGAGCAACTGATTTGAAGGTAACAATATGCAATGAAATTGCAATGGTGAACTCCTACCATCTTGTCTAGTGATGCTCTGTGTTATCTCTAATGTTTTATCACAATGCACTTTTGCTCTATGTATGGCTTCCATTATGTTAGGATCAGCATCAACCACCTTGTATGTTTTCTAAATTAGTGAATGGTCCTTTTTTTCTTTCTAGTTGCATAAACCAGAAACTTAGGGTCATGTTTAATTCCATCTTTTTTAATCTATTCACATCAATCACTGCAAGGTGTAATTTATCTCTATCTGTTTATTTACTTATTTTTGGCTTTTTGAGCTACAACCTCACTAAGTTGCCCAGGCTGGGCTCAAACTTCCAGACCTTCTTCCTCAGCCTCCTGAATAGGCTTGTGCCACTGTGCGCAGCTGACTTGACACCCTGAAATTTTTGAATCCTTCTGCCATTTTATTTTTCCAAACAACAATCACATGTTTCTCACAATTTTAGTTTCTAGGAAATCAAAGATCAAAGTACTAGCTGGTTACTTATATTTTTGTATCTGATGTGTGAAAACCACACGCTGTGGTATTATGTGATGTTCAGCACATGAGCACATGACACATTACTCAAGTGTGGGTAAGCATGGCTATCTTTTCATGCATTTATCACCTGCTTATTCCTGGAATAGGTTACTCTCCTCCTTTACCATTATTAATGTTCAGTTCCTAAATAGCACGTCTAAATATATTCAGAATCTCCTTATTTTCCATTTTGTTGTTTCTCTTTAATTCATCATGGAATGTACTTTAGGAATTGACATTTCCTATTGTTTAATATATAAGTAGCGTTATGGTGTATATCTAGATGTTCCCCCAGCCTTGTGCACTCATAGGTGGGGCTTATAAAGGGTGATTGTATCATGGGGGCATGATACTTACCAGTAGATTAGTTCATTGAGGAGTTTATAGCTAACTGTGATGTTTGGAGATGATCCCTGATCAGGGACGGTGGCTTACTGGGGCCATACCTGGAAGGCTCTATCTCTCTCTCTCTTCCCTTAATCTTCCTCTCTGCTTCGCAGGACCATGCCATTAGCTCTTTCTCCCCTGCCATGCTGCCCTGCCTTGGAGACAGCCCACTATGGTCTGAAACCTCTACAAACTGTGAGGCAAAATAAACTTTTGCTATTTGAATTATGAGTGTGGGATACTGGGTCTCAGTGAGAATGTCACTAAGGAAGAAAGTTTATTCTCAACATTCAACTTAGACATTTAACGCATAAGAATAGTTCAACTGTAGAATTGATTAGTTCTTCTCTTATTCTACCCTTTTACTTCCCAGTCTTCAAATGGACTTCCTTGTCAGAACACTGGCGAGTTGTCCACTGGCAAGTGGCTTTGGCAGAGCACCCTGCCACGGAGCACTTCACGGAAGACACGCCTGTCTAGTCAGCCTCACATCGCAGGCTGCATTTTATCAGAATCAGAAACATATGGTCACCTGACAGATTTGTACTGAAACACTGGTGGACAAAAGGCCACCAAGAAACTGAACAAGGGAGCCCAAACCTTTCTCTCATTTGCCTTTGTCGCACTCTCCTTGTACTTACTGCTATGCTGAATGGCAATTTTCCTCTTTTGAAATCTGAGGACAAGGCTCAAGGTCATGTCATCCCAGCAAGTGAATGCAAGGTGAAAATGAACGGTTACTATGGATCTGGTCATGCAGTGCTGGCCTTGGAAGCCAAGGTTGAGGCCAAATTCTCCTATGAGCATTGTACCTGGTAAAAGTGACAAGAGGATAAGAAGTGTCACTTCTGGATGACAAAGTTAGAAAATAATTTGTCAATATATATTTAAATCACTACAATATACATCACTATTTGGAAAGATATTTTGAGACTATTACACATATTTATTTCTATTTAAGTCAACTACCACTAATTTTAGGATTCATTAGGCTAAATTGTGGGCAAGAACGTCACTGTAATATCCCAGCAATGATTTTCTACTCCTTCATTTCTTCCATATTTGTTAATTGAAATCATTTGATAAGAAATGGTATCCCCTTCTAAAATCTGTTTATTTATTAAGTCATATACATACATCCATCTGAACTCATGGACATTTCTTTCAGTTGTCATCCTTATATTTTTTAATTTGTTACTCAGAGAACTTTGGCTGTGATCATGAAGAGCTCAGTGCTGGTTAACTTCTGTGTTCTCTTCTCATGCCTCATGTTTTGTTTTAAATTTGTTTTTGGGGTTTTTTGGCACTTTTTCCTTTCCAAGACTCACTTTACTTTCTTTTCTTTTTCTTTTTTTTTTTCCAGAACAGATCTAGATGCAGTCATTTCCCCAAGAAACCTTATCTTTGGTTGAAGGATTGCGTTGTGCATCTTAGCTTTTGTTGTCAGGTATGTCTCTCACTGTGACATTGTTGCTGCTTTCAGGCCCTTTGAACAGATGAAACAGGGAAATTGTGTGTGCACCTATTCATTCCCACACGCCAATCTATACTTACACTTAGCCCTGTCTGCAACGTATTAAAGTAAACATGAGTTGACGCTGCTGTGTCTGACTCCAGTCTAACAACACAGCATTATTTCTAACATTCCTTGCCTTTTGCCTCTCCTCTCTCAGACAAATACCTGGCTCTCATTTCGTACCTTCATGACTAAAGCTAGACTACATGGAAAGTAGTTTCAGAACTGCTAGTCAATACTCCAGTGGAAAACAAATTTATAAGGTAGAGTACAGTGTGTTTACAATTGCTTTTGGTTTTAGTCTTAGATTATCTGGTAAAAATATAATTTTACATGGCTATCCTAGTGATAGATACAGTCTCATGCCATGATAAATTTGCTTAACATTCTGTTCTTTACTGTACATAGTAAAATTTATTTCCTGTGGCTTATATTTTTGTGATTTTTTACAAATGAATTAGATCTGTGTATCTACTATCACAATGTCATATACAGAAGTTCCATTACAACAGAAAGTTTTACTTCTTTGTCTGACTTTTATAAACTTTTTAATTCATATTAAATACTGTTTATAAATGATGCACTGTATATTCCTTTGTCACAGAATCTATCCAATTTGTTTGTACTGTTTGCATGTATTTGTTTAATTGTTTATATACTTGATTTTTTCTCATTTTTTTCTTTTTTGGGGAACGAGGAGTTTGGGATACAGTTCTCCAGAATGATGTACTCTCTGATTTTATTTTCTACTCTCTGCTAACCTCTTCCTTAGATTTCTGTGTGTCATCTTCATAGTCTTTCATGGAGGTGTTTGTGTTCTTCTGTTAACAAGCTTTAAATTTATGGAGAAATCTTTATTTTATTTCTTGTACACAATAACAATATATATTTGATTAGTGAATTCTGCTAGTAAGCATATTTTTTCTTAGTTTACCGTGGTTGCATTTAATTATTCAATGATATATTATTTTTTCTTCATTTTTCATCTTCAAAGAATTTTGATGTATCAGTCCATCATCCCTATGTCATATTTCTCTGTGCTGTAAATGGGTCAGGGCAGTCTTGTGCATCAAATTGAATTTTCCTTCACACTCCATCACTGTACTCCTGGCTGCATGCAATAAATCTCTGCATTTTGTGAGCATTCTTCTAGCTGGTTGGCCACCTAAAATCTACATCTCTCCATTTTAGCACAGATAACTCTTAAATAAAGTTGCCAGATCTTAAATTTATGCAAATAAAGTTAAAAATCAGTGGAGTGTGTGGTGCCATAATAGAAATCAATACCTTCCTTAGATGATTGTGCCAGACATCTTTGCTCTTTGTAGATCAACATTTTATATTAATAGTTGGCATTTAAATCATAATATATTTTTTAAGAATACTTTTTTATTAGGAAGTTGAGAGATGAAAGGCCTTATTTTGTAAATAATTAATAGTATGAACTTGAGAAATTCCTTTGACCTTTCTACACACTGATTTTTTTTGTCTATTAAAAGGAGATTCCACATGGTGAGTTTCAAGTCCCTGCCAACTGTGTCTTACATTAACTATTTTTTTCCCTTTTGGCAAAATTCAATTTCATTACAGATCTTACAATTGGATTTTACCTGGAAGAGAGTCTATGAAATTGGCTGTTAAAAGCACAAGTGCCCAGTTGTATCATCAATAATTAGTTGGTTCACTGAAAGTGCATAACTTTTATAAAACCTCCATTCCTCCCTCCAGAGCTGTTACATCTTTCAGAGTAATCTAGCTTTTAAATTTAATGCATTGCTAAATCCTAAGCAAGTGTAAGGATAGTTCTTTTCATCATAATCTCATGCATTACATCTTTTTTAGAACATAGCTACAGAATTGATGTAAAGTCATTCTGTGTTGAATGGAGGTAAGGTGCAGGATGAAATATGTTAGTATACAAGTACAGAAACTTATACAATATATAGATCTATATATATACAATATATAGATCACCAGGTATCATTACAAGACAAATTCAATTTCAAATCAATTTATTTATCTCATTTGAGTGGGAAATAATACTTTTAAAGATGTTACCTCAATTAGTTAAAAAAGAGATCAGTTGAGTAGTGTCACTCACTACTAAATTTTTGTGGCTAGGTCTGTTTTCAGGTTATTTCCTGGAAAATGCTGAACTTCAAAAAAATCTATTAGATGTTATTTTCCTTAAGCTGTCAACTCAAGGCTGAAATTTTGTTGGGAACATGAGAAATAGATTACCATTTCTGCAGGTCTGGTGCTCATCTCAGCAGCTTTCCCCAAAACATTGTCAGAATCAAATTACCAGAAAGGCCACACAGAATCTGCTTTTTGCCCTGTGCATCCATTATGGATGCACCTGTAACTTTTATCAGCATCACACATACAGACAGCATTGCCAAGAGCATTTAACATTACTCATCCCCATCCCATGTCAACCTGTAGATTCCTGACAATTTCAAGAGACTCTGGGGTTTCATTACAAGGTGAGTGTTAAATACCAGTCAATTCCAGCAATTTATTTAACTTTGAAAAAATATTTTTGGACTCTTTCCACTTTAAATATTTTCTCTACTTGATAGTAATCTTCTCTGATGAATTATACCCCCCCACACACTCTTTGTGCAGAATTATCTTCATTGTATATGTAAAAGATTTATCTTTGAATGGCATGAGAGTCTAGGAATTCAAATATTATATTTCAAATGAATTCTTCACCATCAATGTTTTGTGACAATTATATTTTACCAGAAATATCTCATGGGTCTGGTGTATGATTTTACTCTTTGTTCTCTGAGAGCCCATTTAGGACAATGTTTGTGTGTATGACACAGTGGGAACTGAGCGAGCTATCATTTTTTACAACTATATCAGACTTAGATTGATTTATATATCTAAATTCTTAGTAGAAAAATGGAATAGAACTTTAAAATACTGTGCATAGAATACCTTTGAACATTTTCTTTTCATCCAATGTGTGGAGGCAAAAAATGCTTTTTCAGCTAAATTCGTACTTGTTTTTAATCAACGTTATTTACTTTTAGGACACAGCTGAACAAAACAATCTGCTTTATGATTTATTGAAAGAAAGGTTAGAGAGGCACAAAATAAAGGAACATTTCTATAAAATGTATTACTAAGATATGTAGTGTGAGGGCTCAGACTGCTTACTTATGTGTTTAACTCAATGCATATGCTTCTTTCTATTCTGTCCATGACTACCCTAGAAGACCAGATTGTCAGGCAGGCCGCTGCAGTCTAATCAAATCTGAAATGACTTAGCCAATGAATATATCTGGTACAAATAGCCAGTATATTAAAACCATCTTTCTTATACAAGGCTCATTTATCACCTTTGCTCAGAATTAATACTTGCAATTGACTATATTTAAATCTTACACAAAAATAAATTTATACCTGTAATTAACCATATTTGAATTCTATGAAACTTAAATCTAAACAGAAAGATTGTGGCTAATGAAATTCAGAGTCTCTGGCAATTTATAACACCATTTGGATTGTTTGTAAAATATGCTTATACTGGATGACATGAGAGGGAGTGGAAACATTTCATATAAAATACTAAAAAGCAGAATGAAAGAGAGAAAATAGGCAGTTTTCAGTATGCTAGTGGAGTATCTCTATTAATAACACAATCAGTGATTACTCCCTTACCTAATGTTTAGCTCTACAATCACTAAACTAAAGAAGCATATTAGATAAAAATAAAATTTCTTCAATATTAAAAGAACTCACTCAATAATGATCACTGATTATATGTAATAGGACCCTCAGAGTATACTTTATGTTCAAAAATAATTATATAGATATTTAAATTAGCCCTCAAGTGATGTATTATCTCTTATTAACTAATAATTTTAGAAGATATTTGTAAGGACCATTAGGGCTTGCATCTTAAAATATATACATATAACTAATATGTAATTATTAAGTAGTCTAAAATTTCACATCTTGCTTTATGTTTAATCTAACAAAGTAATTAGAGATATAAATATTAAATTGAGATATGTGGGTAAGAAAAGTTAATTTTAATGACAGGAGTAAATGCTGCTTTCTTAATTATAGGAGTCTCAACTTGCAAATTGTATTTGTTGAAAGATGACCTTATTATTAAACACAAAACAATTTGTTTTTCTAACCTAGATTTAATTTGAAACTTCCTTCCACTAACTTAAAGTATTCATTCTAACAAATATTTGGCAAAATAACAACATCATCTTTTGCCTATAATAATTTACCATGAGTGTTGTGTTCACATTCATATTTTAATGAAATTATTAATAGTAACATGTCATCATGATGATCACATTTAATATATGACATCAATTTATAATTCATACATTATCTTGTTTCTTCACACACAAAATCAAGATGTAGCTTTTAGAAGAATCAACCATGACACAGCTACTGTCCGTTATGTACAATTACTTGAAGGCAATTTCTTGGCTATATTGGGAAAAGCTATTTTGTTTTATACAGAATTCTCATTGTAATTAAGCAAATAAATTTAGTTATAATTATCTATATACTATATTTACATCATTTTCAATGTCTCTAAATTGTAAACCCCACAATATTTTAGGTCACATTAAATATTAACCTTTGCCTTCATTGGCATGTGGTCTAGGAAGTAGAAATAAAATAATTAAACTTAGTTTTTCAGTAATATATGAAACAATTTTAATTAACTATAAAAGCACACTAATAGCTGAAGTGTGTTCAAAAAGTATCATGCCATCTAGGTGTGTGTGTGTGTGTGTGTGTGTGTGTTTGTGTATGTGTGTTCTAGTCACATTTTACTGTCACCAGGACAAAATAACAGATACCCAAAATTTAACATAAAGATTTATTTGATAAATGGTTATAGTCTCTGGTTGGCTGGCTCCAAGGCAAAAAGGCATGGTAGAAGGGCATGGTGAAGGACATCTGCACACATCATGGTCAGCCAAGAATATGAAAGAGAAAACAGGAGTCAGAGAGAGAGATATACCCTACCATTGATGCCCCTAACAACACAACTCTCCTGACCAGGCCCCATCTGCTACCATCATGTTTAACTATGCACCTCCATGAGTCAATTACCTTTCAAATACCCTGTGTATGAATACTTGAGGTTCTGAGGGGTCATCCAAATACAAAGCATAACATTCCACCACAGCACCCAAAAGGATCATGCACATATCTTTATGTAAAGTGCATTTAGACCAACTTGCCAAAGTCCTAACAGTTGCAGCATTGCTAAAAAGTTCACATCCACATCTCCATTAAGACTCAAGGCAAACTCTTACCTGTAAGCCCATGTTAAAAAATAAATTAAATATTGACAACATGCAATGGAATGAGGTACCGATTTCCATTCCAAAAGGGAGGAATGGAGTAGATTAAGAAATCACGCAAAAGCAAGATTTACACACAGAAGGAAAAATATTAAATCCTTTACCTCTATGTCCAGCACCTAGCACAAGTTGTGGTGAGATATGAACTCTACGTTGCTTCAGCAGCCTACCTCTATTGCCCTACCTGCAGCAGCATTCATGTGTTCTCTGTGGCAGGCTTTACACACTGCCTGCTGCTCTCCTCTGATGTTATATACTCCTGGGTTTTCCAAATTTCTGGGGTTGCTACTGAATCTTTGGCTTTGCTCTAGAGATTTGTGCAGTGCCTTTTAAGAGACATACTGCTTTGCTTCCTAGACTTTCTTCTGAAATTTTGGTGAAGCATATGTATCTCTTACATTCTGCAAGCCTGTAAAACCAGCATCACATGGATGATGCCAGGTCAGGTCATTATTTAAATCGTGGGTCATGAGAAAAATGCAAAGCAAATTCTTTAACTTTTGTACCCTTGAGCCTACAAAGGGTGAGGTCTTGAAGACTCCTCACATGCCCTTAAAGTATCTTTCTTATTTTCATGATGTGAAATATTTGGCTTCTTTTTAATGTTAATCTTTTCAACAGCAAGGCTCTTGTAAGCCGAACTTTACAAAAGCTTCTTTACTAGGGAAATTCTAGGGAAACTTTAAAAATCACACACCTGTACCATTTGTTCTTGATTCCCAGTAGAAATCTGGCTAAATGCTGTTAGCAGTACTCATGCCACGGCCTGAACGTTGGACTGTCAAAAAATTTTCTCTGACAGATTAATTTAGTCCACCATCCTTAATCTTAGTCTTCCAGAAAATCTCAAGACATGAGACAAATGTAGACAAATTATCCACTAGAGCACAAAATATGTGTCCTGCATTGCAACACCCAATGGAGTGCTTGCTCCCAACTGAAACCTCTTGAGCCCGATCTTTACTCTCTGCGTTTTATCATCTTTCTGGTCTCTGATCTCTTCCCAGAATCTTCCATCAAGCTTGACTTACAGCACTCTGGAGCTGTTTCTCCAGTGGGCATCTCCAAATTTTTCCAAACTCTTCCAATGAACCACTTCCAAAAGCTTCTGCACCACAGTTTTTGCACCAGGTACTGTCACAACAACAAGCCTGTTTCTTTGGTACCAAAAGCTTAGTCATGTTCCTTGTCTCTGGCATAAAATACCGAACAGCTGAAACATAAACAAGAAGAGGCTTATTTGAGTCCTTGCATGTTTGCTGACATGGTGGAAGGGACTGAGTGGATGATGGAAAGCTGATCACAACATGGTGACTGGGAAGTAAATAACATGAAAGGAAAATGAGGGATATAGATACACACTATCAGCTCCCCAAGTAACCCTTATTTGCTAATCAAGTACTACCTCCTTTGAGTACATTTAGTTATACTGCCTCATGATTTCATCATCCTTCAAAATCCCCATCTTTGAGTGCATATGGTTATGTGGGGACATCCAGATATAAATCATAACTCTGTGTGTGTGTGTGTGTGTGTGTGTGTGTGTGTGTGCATGTGCACCTTTTGTCCTTAATGAATGTTTTGCTTTCTCCCATACAGTTTAGAACCAGATTGTTAATTCTAGAAAAATGTTTTCTTTTTTTTATAAAGATTTAGTCAATATTTGTATAGTCAAGGATATATGAAGAAACAGGACTCATAGGCTATGTAGATAGACACAGAGATATAATACTGATATAAATGCAGATATAGATATATAGTTATAGAAATAAGCATAGACATAGATATATAAGGACATTTATTAAGAAAATGTTCTCACATAATTTTGGAGGCTGAGAAGTTCCCCAATAGGCCATCTTGAAGGGCAAACAAGTAAGCCAGTAACGTGGCTTAATCCACATTTAAAGGCCAGGCCAGGGATATAGCTCAGGAGCACAAGCACCTGACTGGCAGTGCAAGGTCCTGAGTTCTATTCCTGGCACCAAAAAAACAAAACAAATCAAAACAAAAACCAAACTGACACATTTAAAGTCCTCAGAATCAGAAAGATTATGATAATGCAACATTCAGTACAAGCTGGAAGGCCTGAGAAACTGAGGTGCAGGTGGCACAATTACCCAAGTGCAAAGGCCAAGAAGCTTGCAGTTCTGGGAATCCAAATGTAGGAACACAGGCATGTTCCAGCTCCAGAAGAAAGAGAAAATCTGTTTTTCCTCTCTCACTTTGTTGCAAGTTCCAAACTTACTAGATGGCTTCCCTCCACATTGGCTGAGAGTGGATCTCTCTCACTCCAATGCCAGTCTCATGCAAGTGCCAGTGTCTTGAAGAAGCATTCTCACTAACAACCTGGAGATACTGCATTATTTGCTATCTGGATGTCCCTTAGGCCAGGCAAGCAAACACAGAGAATTATCTATCAGTGTGCTATGAAGAATTAGGGAAAAACGTTTTCTTAATAATACTGATTATTCCGTTCTATAAACAGCATTGTCTCCACTTCTTTATATCTTTGATTTGTCAGGCAATGTTTTGTACTTTTAAGTGTGTAGGACTTGATATTTTATGATAAATTTATTCTTAAATATTATGTTATCATGCTGTTGTTAATGCTTTTTAACTGACAATATGCAGAATTACAATTCATTTTTATGAATTGATCATGTAACATTTAACCTTGCTAAACTCATTTATTCATTGGGTATGTGAGTGCAAGCATGAGCCCTCACCCATGGATGTGTGCATGTGTTTCTTAAGTATTATGCCTTTTGGGTATAAAGACATTTTCATTTATACTTTTCAAACTGGGTGTCTCTTACTCCTTTTTCTTGCTTGACAATACTGTCTGGGACTTCAACTATGGCATTGTTTATAGCAACAGCAGAAAGACTATACAATATTCCTGTCTTCTCAACCTCAGGGAGAAACAGTTACTTCTTTCACCAATAAATATGATTTTATTTGTCAATTTTTCCTAGTAGAATGAGGATTTTTCTTTCAATCTTACTTTTTTTTGTTTTTCTCCGGTACTGGGAACCGAACTCACGACCTTGCACTTGCCAGGCAGGCGCTTTGCCGCTGAGCTAAATCCCCAGCCCCTCAATCTTACTTTTTTAAGTCTTAAAATTTTTAATCAAAAAAGGGATTTGTATTTTGTCAAATTATTTTTCTGCATCTATTAAGACAACCATGAATTTTGCTTTTTAAAACTACAGTATAGTGCCTATATTGTGGTATGGTTTATTTCTAGATGTCAAGCCTCATCAGCTCATAGTTGGAGCCTTAAGTGGTGACTGCACCATGGGTGTGTGATACTGAGTCAAGGATGGATGATGCTGGATTTGTCCACTGATGTTTTAATGACTTCACTTGGAGATGAAGCCTGGTAGGAGGAGTTAGGTTACAGTGAGTATGCTTTGAATATGTATTCTTCCTCCTGCATTGAACACTTGCTCCTTCATGCTTACCACGGCGTGAAGTGTTTCTCCTCTGCCATTCCCCTCTTTCATGCTGCCTTGGAGCCAGCTGTATGGACTGAAATGGCGACAAAGTGTAAGTTAAAATAAACATTTCTTCCTTTAATTTGTGGATATCAGATATTTTATCACAGTAATGAGAAAAGTAGCTAAGACAAATTGATATTATGATATTAAAAAATATTCAACTTGCAGTCATACCGCAAATTTCAAATGGGCGATATTGTTATTTTCTGTAGTGTTGGATTTTACTTTTTAAGGATTTCTGCAAATGTGTTTTATGAGGGATGACATTTTGTAAGTTTCATGGGATATATTTATCTGGCTTTGATAATAAAAAATGTTAATATTGTAAAATGTATTTGGGGTGGCATCTTCTAGAAGCCTGGTGAGTCTGAGCTCTGCCTCCCTGACCAGTGTGCAAGGCAGGTGAAACCTCGGGCATGCTCTGGGGCCTTGGTGGCTACCCACCACACCCATAGTGTATCTGCCTGGGCTGGGCTGAACCGCGGATATCTTCGGGAAGGCCGGGTAGTTTAGGCTCTGCCTCCCTGACCAGCGTGCAAGGCAGGGGAAACTGTTGGCACCCTCTGGGGCCTCTGTGGTTACCCGCCACACCCATAGTGTGTCTACCTGGGCTGGGTGGAGCTCCGGGCATCCTCAGGAAGCCCGGTGAGTTTGGGCTCTGCCTCCCTGACCAGCTTGCAAGACAGGGAAAGACTCAGGCACACTCTGGCGCCTCAGTGGCTACCCGCCACACACATAGTGTGTTGACCTGGGCTGGGATGCTACCACTCACCAGAAAAGAAGCTACACTGAGCACTGGGAATGTTCAAGCTCTCACCCTGCTACTCAGAAACAATCAGGACAGTGAGACTGCACTACAGTAAGTCTCTGATTCCTCCAAAATGACAAAACAAAGGAGCAAAATGCAATCCCAGACTTCTGCACCACCCAAAACAAGTCCAGAAGGCATCAACACAGAAGAACCTGGAAGTCATACACTTGAAATTTCTGAAATGATAGCCACAGAAGTAAAGAAACTCCATCAGGGCATAGAAGACATTATACCAGAAATAATGTGTCAGGTGAGAAAAGAAATGACAACAATAATGAAAGAAATGTTCAACATATACAAAGATGACATAGACAAGCAAATAGAAGAGCATAGACAACTCAATGAAACCTTCAGGGAACAGTATAGAAAAGAACTAGACGATATGAAACAGATGCAAACAGAAATCCAGGAAATTAAAAATTCCATGGAACCTGCAAAACCGCCTCAACTAAGCTGAAGATAGACTTTCAGACCTTGAAAACAGCATAGCCACCAATGAACATGAAAGGAGGGATCTATTAAAAACAACAAAGAACCAGGAAATAACAATTCAACAGCTGCAAGATGAAGCAAAGAGAAATAATGTCAGATTAATAAGTATTAATGAAAGAGCAGGTATCAACACAAATGACATAAAAA
>NW_004955479.1:555738-557989 GCF_000276665.1 Chinchilla lanigera | reverse complement strand
ACCAAAACCAGAGAAAGACCCAACCAAGAAAGAAAACTACAGACCAACCTTCCTAATGAATATAGATGCAAAATTCTCAATAAAATACTAGCAAATAGAATACAGCAAGTCTTCAAGATTATACACCACTACGAACTAGGATTCATACCAGGAATGCAGGGATGGTTCAATATGCACAAATCAATCAATGTAATGCACCATGTCAATAGCGCCAAGGACAAAAATCACACGATCATTTCCATTGATGCAGAAAAAGCCTTTGATAAAGTCCAACACTTATACATGTTGAAACCCCTACAGAAAATAGGAATAGAGGGCCTTTAATTAAAGCTGATCAAAGCCATCTATGATAAACCAACAGCTAACACCATACTAAAGGATGAAAAATTGAAAGCATTCACTTTAAAATCAGGAGCAAGACGAGGATGTCCACTATCACTACTCCTATTCAATATAGTTCTGGAAATATAGGCTACAGCAATTAGGCAAGAGAGAGAAATAAAACAAGTAAGGATAGGAAAGGAAGAAGTGAAATTGTTATTATTTGCAGATGATATGATACTTACATAGAAGACCCCAATAACTCCACCAAAAGGCTCAAGGATTTAATAACCAAATTCAGAAGCATACCTGGATACAAAGTTGCCACTCAAAAGTCAATAGCATTCCTGTACACAAGTAACAAACAGACTGAGAGAGAAATTATTTAAACTACACCTTTCACAATAGCATCTAAAAAGATGAAATACTTAGGAATTAATCTAACAAAAAGAGTAAAAGATCTATGCAGTGAAAATTATAGTACTCTGAAAAAAGAGATCGAAGAGGATATCAGAAAATGGAAAGATATTCCTTGCTCAAGGATAGGAAGAATGAATATTGTGAAAATGGCCATACTCCCAAAATTATTGTACAGATTCAATGCAATCTCAATTAAAATAACATTAGTATACCTAACAGATCTAGAGAAAGCACTCCTAAAGTTCATCTGGAACCAGAAGAGGCCTAAAATAGCAGAAGCAATCTTGGGAAACAAAGGAAAGACTGGAGGCATCACAATTCCTGACTTAAAATTTATTACAAAGCTACTGTAATAAAATCAGCATGGTACTGGCACAAAAACAGACCTGAAGATCAATGGAACAGATTAGAAGATACAGATACAAGTACAAACTCACTCAGTCACCTTATCTTCAACAAAGGGGCCAAACATGTTCAGTGGAAGGATGATAGCCTCTTTAATAAATGGTGCTGGAAGAACTGGCTTTCCACATGCTGAAGACTAAAACTAGACCCACATGTCTCACCATGCACTAAATTAAAGTCAAATGGATCAAGGATTTAAATATTAAAACAGAAACACTAAATTTATTGGAAGAGAAAGTAGGTAGAAATCTTGACGACGTTGGGGTAGGCAGAGAGTTCATGAACAAAAAATAAACTGCACATGAAATTCTTCAAAGAATCAACAACCGGGATCTCATCTTATTGAAAAGTTTTTGCGTCAGGCTGGGGATTTAGCTCAGTGGCAAAAGCGCCTGCCTGGCAAGCGCAAGGTCATGAGTTCGGTTCCTGGTACCAGAGAAACGCCCCCCCAAAAAAGAAAAAAAAGAAAAGTTTTTGCACATCTAAAGAAATCACCAAGAAAGAAAAAAAAAAAAAAAAAAAACACCAATTGGGAAAAAAATTTTAGCCAACTGGCCCTCAGACAAAGGACTTCTATCTAGGATATATAAAGAATTAAAAAAAAATCAGACCTCCCAAATTCAAAGACTCAGTCCAAAACTGGGCAACTGAGATGAATTCACACTTCTCTAATGAAGAGATACTAATGGCAAATAAATACATGAAAATATGTTCAACATCATTAATCATTTGAGAAATGCAATTTAAAACAACACTGAGATTCCATCTCACTCCAGAAAGAATGACTATCATTAAGAAATCAACCAGTAACAAATTCTGGAGAGGCTGTGGGAAGAAAGGAATCCTACTCCACTGCTGGGGGAGTATAGATTGGTGAAACCACTGTGGAAATCAGTTTAAAGATTCCTCACAAAACTAGAATTGAAAGTCCCATTTAACCCAGCTATTTCCCTCCTGGGAATTTTCCAAGAATTAAAGACATCATACCACAGCAATATATGTGCACCCGTGTTTATAACAGCACAGTTTGTTATAGCTAAATCTTGGAAACAACCCAGATGCCCATCCACTGAGGAATGGATAAAAAAGTTGTGGTATTTTTATA
>NW_004955479.1:552799-554169 GCF_000276665.1 Chinchilla lanigera | reverse complement strand
CTACATACATGTCAAGGGGAAGCTTCAAGAGGAAGAAATAACAATCGTAAACATCTATGCACAAATATAAGAGCACCCACCTATATAAGACAAATTCTAACAGACGTGAAAAATGAAATAGGTAGCAACACAATCATACAGGGGACTTTAACACACCACTGTCACAAAGAGATAGATCAATTAGACAAAAAATTGTGAAAGAAATAACAGAACTTAACCAAACGTGTGAATATATGGACTTAGTAGAACTTTACAGAGGGTTCCACCCAACCGCATCAGAATATTCATTCTTCTCAGTTGCACATGGGACATTCTCTAAAATAAACCATGTACAAGTACACAGAATATGTTTAAGTAAAAGCAAAGGAACTGAAATTATCCCATGTATACTATCACACCACAGTGCAAAGAAATTGGAAATTAATGACAAAAGAAAGCACAGAAACTCTATAAACAGTTGGAAATTAAATAACATCCTCTTGAACAATCAATGGGTTACAGAGGAGTTCAAAGTAGAGATTAAACACTATTTACAAACAAATGAAAATAGATATACAACATAAAGGAACCTTTGGGATGCAATAAAAGCGGTCCTCAGAGGGAATTTATACCAGTGAACTTCTGCCTCAGGAAAACAGAACAAACACAAATAAACAATCTTATGCTGCACCTCAAGTTCCTAGAAAAATAAGACATGTCAAACCTAGAGCGCAAGGAAGGCAGGAAATTATAAAGCTCAGAGAAGAAATTAATGCAATGGAGACTAAAAAACAATACAATGAATCAATGTATCAAGGAGTTGGTTCTTTGAAAGAATAAATAAAATAGATAAGCTTCAAGCCAAACTTATTTAAAAAAGGAAAGCAAAAAACTAAAATAAATACAATAAGGAATGAAAGGGGTGAAATCACTATAGATTCTGAAGAAATTCAGAAGATTATCAAGACCTACTTTGAAAATCTTTACTCTCATAGGATGGAAAACACAGAGGAAATGGACAGATTTCCAGATACATATGAGTTACAAGAGCTGAATGATGAAGATATAAAAATCCTGACTAACTCAATATCAGCCAGTGAAATTGAGAATGCAATTGAAAACTTGTCAATGAAGAAAAGCCCTGGTCCTGATGGATTCACAGGTGAATTCTACAAGCAATTTAGGGATGATTTAACACCAATTTTTCTCAAAATCTTTAATGAAATTGAAAGGGAAGAAATTCTCCCCAACTCATTCCTGGAGGCAAGTAGTATTCTGACACCAAAACCAGAGAAAGACCCAACCAAGAAAGAAAACTACAGACCAACCTTCCTAATGAATATAGATGCAAAATTCTCAATAAAATACTAGCAAATAGAATACAGCAAGTC
>NW_004955479.1:525877-550160 GCF_000276665.1 Chinchilla lanigera | reverse complement strand
TGAAACTCTCTAATATCTCTAATGTTTTATTTAAGAATTATTTCCTAATCTCTCTAATGGTTTGAGCAATCTTTCTTTCTTACATCTGATAATCTGAGCATGGTAGTTGAGGATAGGGATATGCAATGTAACAACCCCTTTTGATTTGTATTAATTTGTCTTGAGACATGGTATCACTTTGAATGCTTTTGCTTTGATTTGTTTATGTTCATGATACTGGCATGCTGCTATTGTTCTATTTTTTTGTTTGTTTGTTTCTCATGTACTACTCTCTTTAAAATTAAAAATAAATTTTAAAAAATGTATTTGGAAGTATGTTCAATCTTTCTGTATTTTTTGAAAGTTTGAAGAATTAGTTCTTTATAAATTCAGTGGATGATAATTTTCTTTGTGAAATAAATTGTAATTACAATAAAATCAATCCACTTGAACATTCATCCAGTTTTCTTATTTCTTCTTGGGTCAATTTCAGTAATTTAATTTTATCTGGAAATGTGTCCATTTTAACTAACTTTCCTTTCTTGCAAATTCTCTTGCATTTCTGCAGAATGCATTGTGATGTATCTTTTCCTCCTGACATTATTTTTTCTCCCTTTTCTGTCATTTTATGTCTGTCAGCATTTCTCCTCTTCTCTCTTTCCTTTTTTTAAGCAGACTAGCTTAAACTCTATCAACTTTTTTTGTTTTTTCAAGAACTTATTTCATATATTGTCTGTATTTGTATTTTATAATAAATTTATATCTAATACTTTCTCATGTTTTTCTTTCCTTCTGTTTCCTGTTGCTTTGCTCTTCTTTTACTAATTTCTTACAAAGTTGAGATATCAACTTGAGATGTTTAATTTTAATATGGTTTTTCACAATTATAAACTGTTGTCATACTTATAGCTCTAATCTGTAGATTGTTATATGTTATATTTGCTTATTCATTCATCTCAGAATATTTTCTAATTTACACTGTGTTTTACCCCTCTACTACTGTAATATACAAAAATATATTGTTTAGCTGTCAAATACTTTTAAATTTTTTCAATTTCTTTCTGTTCTTTCTTTCTGATTTAATCTCATTACAGCCAAAAACATATTTTGTAGGATTTCACCCTTTTTTAATTCATTAAGACCTGTGGTTTTTTTTTAATCCACAATTGTAGAATTTTCTGGAGTCTGTTCTGTATGCACCTCAGGGGAACTTCCATTCTGTGATCTGATGGAGTGCAGTACCAACACACATTATGTCATGGTGGTTAAAAGCTTGAAGCTGGTTGAGCACTCAGAATTCATGAACCAAAGCAAACTTCTCTGCCTCTGAGCTGTGTCTGTTGGGTGTTTTCTCCCAACAAGAGAGAGTAAGCAAAAAAGCTGAAAAGTTTAAATTCCCTACTCATGCTACAAATTGTCTATTTCTTCTTTCATTTTAAATGATCTTATTTGTGGATGCATAATCATTAATCTTCAGTACACCTGTACAATGGAATATTACTCAGAAATAATGCAAAATGAGAGTAGAGATACTCATTCAGAAGGTCCACAAACTACTCTCACCTGGGTTAGTGTGTTGGCACTCTCTATGTGGGGTGAGGTACTAGACCTGGGGCACCAGGAGCTGTGGCACTGTGGCTTGTGTTTGGGCTTTGCCTGCAGCCGGACCACCTGGGGGCAGCAGACATGGGCAGTCTATGAGCACTGCTGGTACGGCCTGCATCTGACCCCTCTGCACATTCTGAATTGACTGGAGATGCAGATTCAGGCCAGCTGTGACCCACTGAGAGCACAGTTCCCAGCCAAATGCAGTGGAGAGAGCCAGGTACTTTCCATCTACATCCTGGGGGCAGAGTGGCTGACCCAGGACCCTGCTGCCAGTCCAGCCTGAGTCTCTGCCCTCTGTGCACCAAGCATGGACTGGATATCCTCACTCAGAAGGCCCGTGAATTGCTGTCACAGGGGTTCGCGTGTTGGACCTGTCTGCATGTGCCCAGCATGAAGTGAGGTACTGGACGAGGGGTGCTGGGAGGTGTGGCACAGCAGCTTGTGTTTGGGCTTTGCCTGCAGTCTGACCTCCTGGGGGTCACAGACACGGGCAGTCTATGAATGCTTTTGGTGTGTCCCGCGTCTAACTCCTGTGCTTACTGGAGACTCAGAATCAGGTGGTCCACAAACTGTTGACTCTGCAGTTCAGGTCTGGGTTTGCCTGTACCCTGAACTTCCTGGGGTCATTGGTCCACTGGTCCAGGATTTAGCCACCAGTGCAACCCGATCATGGGTCATACACGTGCCCTGAACTACAAGGGGTCACTGGATCAGATGGACTGCCATCAGCTGGCATCATGGCCCATGTCTGAGACCTAGGAGAACTGGATACACTTCACCATCTGCAGAAAATCCCCAGAATAAACAATGCATGTCAGCAGACATGGAGGGGCAAGCCTGACCACTAGAAAAAATAGGGTGAGCTGAGCTGCCAGGGAAGAGGGAGACTGAGCTTTCTGCATCCAGGATCAAACATGATGAGACAAAGGACTAAAACATAATCTCAAACTCCACCCTAGTCACAAGTCCAGGAGACATCCACATAGGTGAACTTGATTAACACACATGTGAAATTGCTGAAATGATTGCAATGGAAGTGAAGAAAAAACTTCATCAGACCATGGAAGAGATCAGATCAGAAATAATCTCTCAGGCAAAAAATGAAATGGCAATAATAATGAAAGAACTGTTCAGCACATCTGAAGAAGAAATTTATAAGAAAATAGAAGAACATAAAGAATGGAGGAAAACATTAAATGAAAAATATAGAAATGACTTAGAACGTATGAACGAGATTCAAATAGACATCCAGGAAATCAAAGCTTCTGTTAAAAGTTGCAAAATCAGCTTGAATGAAGCCGAAGATAAAATTTCAGATTTTGAGGACAGCATGGCAGCTAGCGAACGCGAAAGCAAGGATTTCTTAAAATCAACAAGGAACCAGGAAAAATCAATTCAACAGCTGCAACATGAGGTAAAAAGAAATAAAGTATGACTAATATGAGTCAACTAAAGAGCAGGAGGCAACACAAATGATATAAACAAAATATTTGCAGAAATAAGAGCAGAAAATTTCCCAAGTATGGAAAAAGAACCTGACATACAGGTAAATGAGGCCTATAGAACTCTAACTAACCATAACCAAAATAAAACTACACTCAGACATATAATAGTCAAGACCCCAGACCTCCGGGAAAAGAACACCATATTAAAAGTTGCTAGAGAAAAGAAACAGATTACCTATAAAGGAAAGCCTACCAGAATCACGGCAGACTTCTCAACACAAACGATCCAATTGAGAAGAGCTTGGAGCAATGTATTAAATGTCCTGAGACAAAACAGCATCCAGTAAAGACTATTGTACCCTGCCAAACTATCCATAAAATTTCAAGGAGAAATAACATATTTCCATTACAAAGAACAACTAAAGAACTTCATGAGTGCCAAACCATCATCGCAAAAAGTACTAAAAGATATTCTAGACAGAGAAAAAAATGACCACAATTTCCAGAACAAAAATAGAAGGGAACCATTAAGAAGAGCAAGCACTTACACAGGTAGGAAAACTAGGAAAATAACAGCAAGTAAATAATATGACAATGATAAGTCAACACATATCAGTTATAATCATGAATATGAATGGCCTCAATTCACCAGTCAAAAGAAACAGACTGGCACAGTGGATTAAGAAATAAAATCCAGCAATATGCACTATACAGGAAACACATTTTACTCAAAAGGAAATCTATAGTCTGAAAGTCAAAGGATGGAAAACAAGCCTCCACAAGACAGGAACCCAGAAGAAAGGAGATGTAGCTATTCTGTTTGCAGACAATGAAAACGTCAAACGGACAACAATCAGACAAGAAAATCAATGTAACAGACTATAGGACACAGGCACAATCACAAACACACTCAGCCATCTAATCTTTGATAAAGGGGACAAACAAACTCACTGGAAGAATGATAGCCTCTTTAATAAACGGTACTAGAAAAACTGGCTTGCCACCTGCCAAACACTGAAAATAGACCCAAGTCTAATACCATGCACCAAACTCAAGTCAAAATGTTTCACAGATCTCAGTATTAAATTAGAAACACTAAATCTATTGGAAGAGAAAGTAGGTAAAAACCTTGAAGACATAGGGTGGGCAGAGAGCATATGAACCAAAACCAAACTGCACGGGAAATACTTCAAAGAATCAACTGGCATCTCATCCTACTGAAAAGTTTCTGCACATGTGAAGAAATCACCATCAGAGTAAAAAGAAAACCCTCAAACTTGGAAAAAATTTTAGCTGACTGTTCCTCAGACAAAGGTCTTCTATCTAGAACATATAAAGAATTAAAAATCTTCATCACCCCCAAACTCAAAGACCCAATGCAAAAATGGACAGCTGAAATGAACACACACTTCTTGGATAAAGAAATACAAATGGCAAATTAGTACATGAGAAAATGTTCAATATCATTAGTTGTTTGAGAAATGCAAATTAAAATAACACTGAGATTTCATCACATCCCAGTAAGAATGGCTAGCATTAAGAAATCAACCAATAACAAATGCTGGGGAAGCTGTGGAGAAATAGGAACTCTCCTCCACTGCTGGTGGGAATGCAGACTGCTGAAACCACTGTGAAAATCAATTTGGAGATTCTTCAGCAAACCAGGTATAGAGGTCTCATTCAATCCAGCTATTCCCCTTCTGGATATTTTCCCAGAAGATATGAAAACATCATATCACAGGAATATATGGGCACCCATGTGCTTAGAGGTATAATTTGTAATTGCTAAATTGTGGAAGCAACCCAAATGTCCATCCACTGAGGATTGGATAAAAAAATTATGGTACTTTTATATAATGGAATATTACTCAGCTCTAGAGAAAGATAAACTTGAGGCTTGTATAGGTAAATGGTCACAACTAGAGTCCATACTCATAAGTGAAATAAATCAGACCTGTATGTGTAAGTATCATATTGTCTCACTAGTATATGACATGAAAGAATGAATAAAAACTAGGAGGTATGATAGACATTGTGAATTGAAAGGAAAATGTTCAAAAGTAAAGGGCAACTAGGGTGTGGGAAAAGAGAAGTGAAAGAAGGGGAAATTATGTACATATGTATATACAGGATAGTTAACATAGTTGTACTACTGTCATCTATTGCCCTACAGAAAGGAACAGTTAATGATTACTTGTTTGATCAATCTTGTATGTCTCTATTTGTTTTCCTCAGAAACCATCTTGAGGATATCAATAAGTAATACAACAACCATGGTTAATTTCTTACAACTTTCTCTGCAACTCTGTTTTGTTTGTATTGCTCTTATGCTATTTTGTAAATGGATGTCTGCTTGTTAATATGTTTTCCTTCTTTAATATATTTTTTAAAAAAAGAAATAAGGCAAAATGGTACAGCCATTTTAGAAAACACTTTAACAACTCCTTATAAATTCTTATATGCATGTAATTCATATCTAGTTCAATAAGTTATAGCAATATCACACTTGTGATTCCTACTGAAAACATAAATTAAAAAATCCACAAAAGAAAAGCAAAAAAATGCACTCACCAATATGGCTACATAAATTTTTATTACTCTTTCATTAAAAAATACTCCTAACTGAAATTTACCCAAAACTGTTAAATGTATAATTAATCTGTGAAATATTGTACAATCCAATCAATGGAAGAAAAGGAGCACTAATAGTACAACAGTATCAAATATATAAAAAAATTTTGGTATATAAAACTATCTAAAATGCTATATGTTCACTCTTAAAAAGTCAAGAATGTAGAGACAAAGTTAAGACCATAAGTTATAGTGAATGGTAATGTAGCTGATGGAATTAGCTAGAAAAGCCATAGAATGATGAAATATAACTCTTCTATCGCTTACCATGGTAATTATTACATGACCAATACATAGATCTTTAGAGTAAAAGTATTCATTTTACTCTATATAAATTATGATTTGATAATTGTTACTTTAAAGATTTGAAGGCTGGTGATATAGCTCAGTGGCACAGTGCCTGCCTGGCAAGCCCTTAGTTTGATTAAAACTCAGTAGAAAAAAAAAGATTTGGGGACATACAGCCTCAGTTTCAATAGAGTATAAATGTCACACACACACACATAGTTTTGTATAAATTCTGTATTCTCTGTGTGTCTTAGTTACTTTTTTAGGTGCCAGACAAAATACCCAACACCCAAAGTTAAAAGGGGAAAGATTTACTAGGCTCACAATTTGGAAAGGTTTAAGCTCATATTTGGTTGATTACAAGGTAGAGCAGTATGGTAGAGGGGCACCATAGCGGAGAAATAGTTCATGGCAAAGCAGGACAGGCAAAAGGCAGCAAGTAGCAAGTGACAACCCTCTTTTTGTCCCCTGCATCTTACCCAAGTTCCCCACCCTTACAGTAGGTAACATTCACACCCAGGGTTAGCCAGGCTTAATCCTACCATCACACCATCAACCAATGGCAGCATCAAGTCCTTGATCCAGTAGCATGCACCCTAGATATAGCCACTTCCAAAAAGCCCCACCTATGACCTCATGAGCTTTAGGGGGAACATTTAGATACAAGTTATAACACTATGTCTCATCAATGAGTTGAAAACCTTTTATAGCATTCAGGTTGGAAATATATTTTGGACAGGACAGTTTAATAAATAAAATTGAACCAATCAATTGGAAGAGTTTATACATACCTGTTGAACAAGTGATTCTTCATCTTTCCATGATTAAAATGTTATCAGTATCATTAAAATGGTATCAGCTATTATGAGAATAATAGCTACTACATAAAGCATGCTGCAAGACAAAAGAACTTCTAGTTTGTTATTTTTTTCTTATACACATGGGAGTTTTTATCACACTTAAACTAAAAGTAGTTTTTTCATGAGCTAATTAACATAGAAAACTCATATCATTAGAGTAGTTCCTCAATAAAAAATTGTTCAAGTTATAAAAACATCCCTTATATCTCAAGCCAATCAACTATAGGCTCTATGTTACTACATACTATTTATCTTTTTCATATAACATCAATATGCAACTGTTTCAAAACATTATTTACATTCACAGGTTCAAGCTTATGAAAAATAGATATAAGGGAGTCAAACATAGCCAGCTTCTCAGGCTCCACTTTGTCAGAGTGTATATTTATGACATATTTCTAACTCAGTAATTTATTTAATTTTTAATTTGATGTAACAGCTGTTGTAATTCTCTCCCATTAACTTTCTAAATGCACTCTAAATAAGTCCAGAGTCAAACAATTGAAGGCATACAGTACATGGGAGCAAGTCCTTCAAATGAAAGTCCTGTTTCAGGAGTTTTAGTAGGTCTGTTATTCTCTGGTATTTATATTTTCATAACTTCTTATAAAATTTTTGCCTAAACTGTATTGCATACTCTCCTTATCAGTTTTTGGTTCTGTACTTAATGTTTCATATCCAAGCATCACTCACTCTCATTGTCTTTTGTATGATCTTTCATCTTGTTTAAGTAATGTTAGAATATACCTCATTAATGTGTAGTGTTTATTTCTTCAAATTTAGAGAAAAATCCCACAAACTTAAATAGTACTGGTCATTCATATTTCTAGTGTTTGAGTGTTATGATTTGTTTCTAGATGTCCCCCCAAAGCCTCATGCAGTCATGGGGCAGCTTCTAGAGTTTATGACTGATTCATGGTCCAGGGCTTGGATTATGGGTGCAAATGCTACACCTGCCCTGGGGTGGGTAGTTTGCTTACAGTGTAAGTGAGGGAAAGGGGCTTGCTCTCTTACTACTCCTCCCTTTTGCTCTTGTTGCTTCTTCTATCTTCCACCACCATGAACCCTTGCCCTTTGCTATGTGCCACTCTGTTTCAGAGCTAGCTGAGCATGGACTGAAACCTTCACAGACTTTGAGCTTAAGAAGCCTTTCCTTGCTTAATTTTGGGTGTTGGGCATTTTGTACCAGCACAGAGAGAAAAGTAACCAAGACACCGTGCATTATGATGTGTATCTGAGGTGTACCCCCAAAGCCCTGTTTGGAAGGTCATCTTGGGGGGCATTATACTAATCACTAGATTATTCCACTGAGTCCATAGTAAAATCAGGTGGACCTAGTCATAGGTCCACTGAGGGCATGACCCGGCAGGGTATAGATTCCTCACCAGCTCTTCCAGTTTCTCTCTACTTCCTGGATGCCATGATGTGAGCAGTTTTCCTCTGCTGCAGTCACTTCCACAGTTCTACTTCTACCTCAGAGGCAACCAGCTCTGAGTTAAAACCACTACACTGTGAGCCAAAATAAACCTTATCTTTTTTAAATGGTGGGTTTTGACTAGTGTCTATCTTCAGTTAAACAATGACTAAGACACTGGCTGTGATTTGTATTTATTTACACATAGTATTATGCTGGTCATTTTTCTCATTTAGAAAATCAGTTCCAAAACAAATACCTACCCAATGTAAGTTCAAAAAAAAAAAAAAAGATACTGTATACCCAAAAGTTTCTTTAAAATGACTTTGTAAGAAGTGTATGTCTAGATAATTATTTTCCCATCATTACAGAATGATTCTTTTTTGCTACCCATCTTGCAATGTATTTCCAGTAATTAATTCCAGTATTTCTAAGAAATACTTTGTGTTCTTAGGTAACTCAATGCATAACATACCATGATATTTATGCTATTTTACCAATAAGAATACTAGGTTAAGAATCATAAGTTCAAAAAGAAAACAGGATTTGATCTATGCAGTGAGTATTAAGAGTAGATGAACCCAGAGTTTTATAAATTTTCCAAATGCATTGTTATATAAATATTAATTTAACAGCAAGCTTTAATGATTCTGTAGTTTAGCTTCTTTCCAAAGTATTCAACTCAGTATCCATAGAAGTAACTTTTTTTCAACTCATGGTTCCCTGTATTATAAAATGTAACTTAACTATAAAATTACAAAAGGAACAGAGACAGTAAAGAACTTTGATGAAAAGGAAAAGTAAAATCTAGATGTTTATTGAAGGATGCATATAAACAAGATTATACAAATTTTCTGCAGTTTATTACCATAATTCAATGTTTTCAGAGGGAATGAGCATTATGGTTTAATCCGAATAGGCATTTAAGCAGTGAATATCTTTTAAAAATGTACCATGTATATTTATTATAACCACAAATTATTATTTTAAAAACAATGATGAATTCACTTTGACTTGTCATATAAGCAATTATTGCCATCAACTGGAAAAATAAGTGTTTCATTAAAGTATGTAAAAGAAAGAAGGACACACTCGATGCCTGTTTATAAATGTTAAAGAAGGTGCCATGTAATCATGGCACATTTTTCCAATTTAGCACTTACTCATTTATTACAAATATGGCCAAAAACTTATTAAATGATAATTATCAATTTCTTTTTTTGATAATTATTAATTTCTTAAAAAATGTTTTATCTAAAATATGCATTTACCAGACATTACAACTTGTAGTACACATTACATAATATAGTAAAAGTGTGCAAAAACAAAGTAAATTTTGTAGTGGACATGCAAGAGGCTTACTTAATCTCTTCCCAGCAGGAAATAACTATTTCATATCACTTCTGAGGCTGGCAATATTCAGTGAGATTAAATGGAAGTCTAAGAGAAACTTCCATGACTGAGAACTATGACCTTTCCCTCCTCACAAATATAACAAAACAAAGCCTTTTAACATCTGGAGTTGCTTTGTATTTATGTTTTTACTTCAAGACTATCCATAAAGGGTCTTTAAATTTCATGATATTTTAAAGACACACTTAATGACTTTTATGAGCTTAATTGTGTTCTCCTAAAGTCTGTATGTTGAAGCCTTACCTGGCACATTGTGCCTGTGTTTGGGGAAATGGCCTGAAAGAGGTACCTAAACTTATACAAGGTCATCAAGCAGGAGACATAATCTGATATAATGGGAGCTTGTTACAGTTTGGAGCTTCAGTGTCCACGAAAGACCATATATCATAGGCTTGATTGCTACTGTGTGGTGTATTCGGTAGATAGCAGAACCTTTAGGAAATGGGCCTGGAAGAAAATTAAGACATTGGAGCTATATGCTCAAAAGGTGCATTGGAACAGACCTTACAGTCTCTCTTTTCTTCCTGACTGCCACAAGTTAACCATGTTTCCTCCACAAACCACTTTCATCATGATGCACTGCTTCAGCACAGGACCAAAAGCATCTGGATAAAGCAAGTATAAAAAGCAAGCCCAAGTAAAGGCCACTCAAAATAAACCTTTCCATTTAAGTTAATTTATCTCAAGTACTTGACATGGCAAAAGAAACCTGAGTAACAGTATTTTAAGAGAGGAAAACCTCCAGGAATGCCCCACTACACAGAGAAAAATGTCCCATGAAGAAACAGCAAGAAGACAACCATCTACAGTCTCAGGACAAAAGACGTAGGAGAAACCAAAACTCCAGAACATTGATCTTGGACTTCCAGTTCCAGAACTATGAGAAAATATATGTTGCTGAATATATGTTGTTGAATGATCCAATACATAATATTTTGTATGGCAGACCAAGCAAGCTAATATAATGAGCTACTTCATGAAAATACTGTAACAGACTAGAAAATAGTTATGAAAATAAAGTGAAATATGCCTATGTACAATCTTTTTGCTACTATTTTTATGAAATGGTTATAATTGAATATAACTAAGCACAGGTACACGTAACTTAATGTTCACCATACCTATGCCTTAAACTTATTTTCTGTAGCATGTGTTTATGTGATTCTTATTTGTCTCCTACATAGATTTCCACACAATAAACTTCTCAAACTTTATGATTCATATTAGAAGTGAGAATAAATATTTTTCTTAAATGAGAATCAAACTGAGTATACATATGTCTTGTGCTGGATATCTCTATAATGATGTTTATTTTTACAATTTCACTAAAGAGAAACTTTGACAAGAGATTTGTGGTTAACTATTTACTAATATTCTACTCCATGGTTATTACTCCTATTTATAAAGACCTGAAAGTAATCTTATTCAGATGAGGATGTTCGCTGTATAACACTACATATTTTTTTGTCTTTTTGGGATAAGGTCTCGATATGCAGTTCAGGCTGGCCTTGAGCTCACTTTGTAGCCCAGGCTGGTCTTGAACTCACAACGATCCTCCTGCCTCAACCTCCTGAGTGCTGGGATTACAGGCACGTGCCACCACACCCAGCCCCTACATATATTTTTCCATGTTGTGAGAAATATGGAATAAAGAAGATATTGGGGCAAAGTTACTGAAAATTAATTAGAAATTCTGAATTTAGTTTAAAAAAAGGATGAATTTTATTTAAAGAATGTAGTTCATTTAAAACATTTTGAACTTTAGTTTAAATCTCCACATTTAATTTTATGATGGTCTTTATGTATTACACTAATATGCAGAATGCCTATGGAATTGTATGTACACCAGAATATATACTGACTCTATAAGCAATTACAGTTATTTATAAAAAGAGGTATGAGGTTATAGAATCAGTACGAGTTATAAGATTTCCTGCTACCTTGCAATGGAAAAAAGGGAAAAGAAGCAAAGATATATGAGCTTAGATTTATGTGACATATTCTTAAAATCATCAGTTTTATAATCTGATACTGGTAGAGAGAAAATAACATTATACTCAAATATAAAGGTGACATATTTTAGAATAGAATCTATGATTGTGCCTACTTCGTAGCCTTACATTACTTTTATCTAGCATAATGTCAGTTTTTAAACTCAATGATAATTTATGAAGAGTATATTTTTCTCTACTTTTGATGATAAAGTTTTCAACACTGTGGCATGAAAATCTCAATCTGAATGAAAGATTTTCTTTTCTTGAGTTGGCCATTTTCTTTCCAATGTATAAAGTTGTTAATTGATTTTGCTTCTAACAATAATGAATTCCAATATAAAATGACTTTCATATTTTTTTTTGTTTTAAACGCATTCACTTCTAAAGAGAACAACAAGAAAAATACTGAGAAATTTGAATTTACAATAGCAGAATAATCAACAAAAATGGAAAAGATGCAATTGAACTGATGTTATAAAGTCTTTGCATTTTATAATTTTATGTTGAATGCTTACTCTCCTACTACCAAACTCAGGGAAATTTTAAAACTTCATCTTGCATTTTTAGGAAAACAGTGGAGCAATTGTTAAGTAATTTTCACTTACTATACGAACTGAATCATCAGTAAGTTAAACTATACCTACCATTTCTATAGGATTATTTGGTAGATTAGCCTTATTTTTGCAAATGACCAAGTCTCTTTCTTGTGTAAAATTTTGTGATAATGTTTTGTACATTTTTTAAATATATAATTTTTACTGCTTATGAAAGTGGTAAAAACTATTTTGGTGACGCTGACAAGATCATGAGAGGAGCTTGTGGCCTGCTTGCTGAGACACTGGCATCCACAAGGCTGAGTCTACACATCAGTGTTCCATGCTTTATTGAATGTATTTCTGTTGTCCATCACAGCTGTGGTACTAACTCACCCACCATGGACCCTTTGTGCAGGCTGTCACAATACCCTTTTAGAGCACACAATGCTGGCAAGTCTAAAGCAATATCTCCAAAGTGTGCAGCCCATGTACTTTGCCTTCTACAGCATACCTGCCTTCTTATGTGAGTGCTATGGGAAAGCATGGCCATATGGCTCTAAATGGGTGTGGGGAGTCAAACCTCAACAACCATAGCCTAAGAAACCATCAGGACACTATAGCATGAAGTCCATTTGGAATTAAATTCTCTAGAATTAATCCTAGAGTGTATCAACAGGAGGTGGCTCACTAAGAAAAGCTTCTCATGAAAGTGGAAGAGATGTCTGTAGCAGCAGATGCACATGGCTCAGTACAGCAGCACAAGAAACAGGAGAAAGGAAACCGTTATTCTCTCACAAGTGCCAACTCCCTAGCAGCTAAATGCAGCGACTAATGAAATATCATATCCAGCTTGTAACAAAGGAAACATGAAAGAGGTTATGAATGAAATTTTCAACACCTATGGGAACTGATTAGGAGACCAAATGTATGAATAAATGTTTATATAAAGGAGACAAAGTCTAAGCTCAAAGCTTAGAAAGTCTATTTGCAAAATAATGGCAAAAATTTCTCCAAACAATGTTGGCAATGGTATGGCCATCCAGTTGCTAGAAGTATTTGTAACCCCAAACAGATGACCAGGAAATGAACTATTACAGTTAAACTTTGACAAGTAAAGAATAAAGAAATAATTTTTTAAAATATGAAAGTTTCAAATCACTTAAAAAGGCAAACCCACAAGAACCACAGATTTCTCAGCAAAATGCTAAAGAGTAGAGAGTGTGAAATAGCATATTTCAATCTCAGAAATAAAATAACTGCCAATCTAGATTATTATAGCCTGCAAAATTATCCAAAAGAATGTAAAGAGGAATACAATAATTTATAAGATAAGCATAAGCTGAAGGAGTTCATGACATCTAAACCAGAATTATAAAAGATGCTCAAATGAATCTTGTAGATAGATAAGGAAAAAAGATAAATACTGCCACAAGAATATGAGAGAAAACAAATTTTACTCAGAGAGTATTTTCAAAAACAAGAAGTAGGAAAGAATCAAACATGATTATGTCAATATACTACTAAGCCCCTAAATAAACAAAAGATAAAGATAAAAGCAGAATAGTCATATAACAATTTAAAAAGTGACAGGAATTGATGCATTCCTTTCAAAAATAACACTGACTGTTAATGATCTGAATTCTCCCATTTAAAGAGGAAGACTGGATACTTGGATTAAAGACCAACAATGAATGGTTTGCAGATGGCAAGAAACACCACATTGGCAAAGGCCTATATTAATGGAAGGTGAAATGTAGGGGATGGGCTTCCAGTCAAATGGACTCTGAAAGCAAACAGGAATAGTAGCTGTGCTCAAACACTACAAAATACACTCCAAGTTAAAGTCATTCAAAAGGGACAAATAAGGTCATGGCATATTTTAAAGAAAATTATCAATTATGAGAATATACAATTGTAAATATGAATGCAACAATAATTGAGATATATATTTTTATAAAGTAATCACAAAAGAATGTCAAAGGAGATATTTCACACAATCATAATGGGTAACTTCGATGCCCTTGTGCCACCAAGAGATTTGCCATACAGTCAAAACATTTCAAAAATCAGAATTAAATTATACTATAAATCAAATGCACCAAAGAATATTGAACTAGTTATATTTTTTAATGAATGTGTTACAAATGCAGTACATCTAGCAATTCTGAGATCACAGTTCTGTATTCATGAATTGAAATAAAGACAACTATGTGTTAAAAAATTGAACCTAAGAGGATAAAGAAACCTATGTAGGTAGTAGATTAGAAAAAACTAATGGAATGGATTCTATAATAAATTCCCCCTCACCAAAGAAAGAGAAGCCCAGGGTAGAATTGATTCACTGCTAAATTTCACCATTACGTCTTCAATTTAAAGAGCTAATCCCAATGCTTCCCAAACTATACCATAAACTAGAAAGGGAAGGCACGTTCTGAGGTCTCTAGAATAAAGTGCGTCATTCTACAAAGACAATATTATCCTGCTATCAGTACCTGTTAAAAACAGAAAAATAAGCAAAATACGAATCTTTATTTTTGATGAACATAGATATAAGAGTTCTCAATAAAATACTTTTAAATTTTTCAATGAGCCATTATAAAGAGCATGCAGCATGACTGTGCTTGTTTCATTCCAGAGATTCAAATTTGATTCAATTTCCACAAATTAGTAAGTGTAATTCATTATGAAAGTTGATGAAGAATAAATTTTTTTAAAAAACTAAAAATTATGGATCATCTCAGAAGGTGTAGAAAATTTTTCAATAACATTTAATACCACTTCATGTTTAAAGCCCTGAAACTAACAAAGCAGGTTGTAGAGGGAACATAGCTCAACATTGTAAACGATATATGTGTTAAACACATAATCAGCATCACGCTGAATGGAAAAAGAAATGAAAGCATTTTCTCTGAAACTAGAGATGAGAAAAGACTATCTACTCTCACTAGTACTATTCAAAATAGTACTGAACATTTTTGCTAGAGCAATCAGGCAGGAGGAATATGTAAAAGGAATGTAAGTGAGTACTAAAAGAGAGAGTCAAATAATCCCTATTTGTATATGACATGACTTTTTATCTAGAAAACTCTAGTGTCAACCAAAAGTCACTTACAGCTAATTAAGACATTCATCTAAGAAAAAGGATAAAAATTAATGGGCCCAAATTGTAAGCTTTTTAAAGTAGCAATAATGGTATCTTTGAGCAAAAAATAAACACAGTTCCATTAACAATAGACAAAAACCCCTGAGAAATCTATAAACCTGCCCTAAAAAAGCAAATGATGAATAACGTTTACAGTGATAATTATAAAACATGAAGGAAAGAAATTAAAGAAGACATTGCCAAATGGAAAAAAATCCCATTGCCATTGATTGGGAGAATATTATAAAAACTGGCCATGGAAACACCCTACAGAGATAGTGCAATTTTTATCAAAAACTTATGGTATTTATAGAATTGAAAAAAGTATTAAAATTTGCATGGAAGCAAAAAAGATATCAAATAGCAGCCCCTTACCCCACTTGAAAAAAGAAACAGCCAAAGGCAAAGGAGCAAGACCAGAGGCATCAAAATACTGATAGAATTAATACAATGGTGTAATAGAATAAATGACACAGCTTTAAAATTTATAAACTGAAACATCTGCAGCCATCTGATTCTCAATAAGAAGCCAAGAACATAAATTAGTAAAAGCCTCTTCAGCAAATAGTTCTTGGAAAACTGGTATTAACTTGCAGAACATTAAAATTAGATTCTTATCTCTCACCCTTACAAAAATCAACTCAAATTTTTTTTAAAAAACTTAATGTCATCCCTGAAACTTTGAAACTCCTACAGGAAAACTTAGGTGGAACACTTCAAAATATTGTTTTAGGCAATGATTTCCTGAATAAGACACCAGTAGCTCAGAATATGATAGAAAGAATCAATAAGTTAGATTACATCAAATTAAATTTATCTTGAAAGCAAAAGAAATAATCAACAAATTGAAAATACAAAGTACAAAATGGTAGAGACTCTTTGCCAGATATTTGTCTGACAAAACAATAATTACCAAAATATATGATGTAAAGAACTCAAAAGCATAACACTGAAATGGAAAGGAATCCAATAAGTAAATGGGAAAATTAACTGAGAAGGTATTTTAAAAATATATATATAATCAAAGCTACATATTACTTTTCAGAATGGCTGTAATCAAGGAAACAAAAAATAAAATACTTGTGATGGTTCTGGAGGAAAAAGAAACCTTCCAGTATTGGTTGCAGTGGAAATAAGCACAGCCATTATGGTCCCTCAAGAAAACAAAAGTAAACTACAATATGACTCAGCTACACTATTTTTAGGTATATATCTACAAGAAGTAAGTCAGCATACAAAAAAGATACGTACTCATGTTTATTGTAGTAGTATCAACAGCAACCAAGTAACAGAATCATCATAAATGTTCACTAATGGACAAATGAAGAAAGAAAATAATCAATGGAATATTATTCAGCCATAAAGGACAACATCGTGTGTCATGTAGGAAAATGGATGAAACTGAAAATCATCATGTTAAGCAATTATCAGAAATCAGACTTAGAAAGAAAATTATTGCATGTTTCTCTAATAGGAGGGATCTAAATATCTTTAAAATGATGACATGTGGAAAGAAAGGTAGGGGAATTCAGAGAAGGCAGAACAGGAATGAGAGAGGGTGGACACAATCAGAGACATTTTAGACATGTATGAAAATGTCACAATGAAATTCATTATTTTGTAAAATTAATACTCATCAATAATTATTAATCTAAAATATGTCATTTTTTGTCAAGTATGATTTTTGTCCATCATTTACTATTTTAACCTTTTTGTTGATACTATTCTAATTAACAAATAATTATACTCTATACTTATGAGGTACAATGTGATGTTTTGATAAAAGTGCACAATGTGAAATGATTAAATCATTATTAACCCATACCTCATCTTGCCTACTTAGCATTTTTGGGGGTGAGACATTTGAAACTGACTTTCAGTTATTTTGAAATATCAGTGCATTATTACTGATGAAAGTTATCCTATGTTGTTCATCATTAAAACTCTGAAAATGTATAACCTTATATACTCAGAGATACAGTAAGCTTTGCACACTTACTGTGTTAATAATGAAGATCTTAACAGTAAATAAAATTGTCTTGAAATAAAATTGCTCACAATCACAGAAATGCTTAACTGAGCTACTAGGCTTAGCCTCCTGACATAAAGGCAAAAAAAAATGAGTTTTGGTACCCGTGGTGAGACAGTGTGAAGTATGCTTTGGGTTCTCCAACAGAAATCCCTGGTCATTCTCCTCCGCCTCTTCTGAACTGGTAAAGATCTAGGGATGGAGCACAGCTTTTCCCTCCCTCTTCTCCTTCACATTTTTTCCATCCTCCTCCAGTAAAATCTAAAAGATGAAAGCAGCTCAATATTCACTTCTAATGCACACTTGACATAGAAGCAAATTGTGAATGGCAAAGGGTACTGTGTTTGTGATTAAAAATTTGCAGTACCTTCTTACATTTTAAAACTCTTATTTAGAAAGCCAGCCTAGTGTATTAAGACAGAATTATGTGTATGATTTAGCCAAGTCTCTTATGTAGATCTATTGGCTCTCTTTGAATCAAGAACAGAATATCAATAAAATTGTTAAAAACCCATTGAACTTTAACTTTTCCTTAGAATTTCAAGTTTATGAAAACAAATTACAGAGAAAAAGAAGTAGTTGCAAGAATATGTTAGTAAATTACATACTTTGGTCTAAATTTCACACATTTTTCCCAAAATTCTCATGTACAAGAAGTAACAATAAAGTTGAAGAAAAAATTTTCTTTGAAAATAAGGACACGTTCTTTATGTAAAGCTATGGGAAATGAAGATGTCTGAAATCACTTTCAAATCTTTGGTTTAATAAGTCGTACTTTCATATATTCTTTTTTTATTTTGGTACTAAGTCAGGTCTTCCATTAACATTAAGACAGTTGCAGTCCCTTTTATGGACCTCAGTGTCCATTGGAATTAGCTGCCATTTTAACAGAGGGTAAAAACATAAGTGAATTGATGAGAGAAAAAATTGCATTTTCAGAGTCTAAAATTTAGTGTGGAGAAGCACAGTCAATAATGTGGGTTATGCTTTCTGAATTGGTGATTAGTACTTGACTCTAGTATTCTAAACCCAAAAAATAAATGACAGTGTATTTGCTTGTGTATGAGAGTCATACAATGCTCTACAAATATCAGTCATTAATTTTAATACCATGTGCCTTTGAGAACTGTAATCTAAGTATCAGAAGTATGAAGCTACAGCATGTTCCTGCCATTACACTCTGCAGGGCCCTGTGAAACCTGTACTTCTGAGATATGTAACTATAGCCTTGCCTGGTGGGTTTTTAATGAATATTTTGTACATTTTCTGGAGGTCTTAAAAATAAACCATGCATAGCACTGAGATAATTCTCCAAACTTGAAGAATGTATCATTAGATAGACATAAATAGCTTCTATGAAGAATTTTCACAGTAAAAGTCACTAAAACTTGTGACTAGGCTTCATTTTTGTCAGCACTGCCTTATAATACCTATTCACCTCAGCAGTTTGATTTAAAATGTATGTGTATATTTTCTTGACTTGCCTATCTCTCTACAAAGGTGTCAGTTTCTCTTGCATTGGTCAAGAACTTTGAAAAGTATTTCCGCTAGCCATTTTTAATGTGGAGAATGTAATTTGCACAAGAATCAGTGCTTAGAAAATAGATAGAATTGATTGTATAGGCTCCATCATTAGTTTGATTCAGGCTTTTATCTGTCGTGCCATGTTTATCACTATGTGAAACAAGTTGGATGTTGCTGCTAAAGAAAATATTGTGATTATTTTTCTTGCTCTGAGAATCTGTTTTCTGTTCTTGATATGAACACTTGACTCGTGTAATTAATCTCAGATACTAGAAAATCTTCTGGACAATTTGTCATATATATATATGTGTGTGTGTGTATACATGTGTATGTATACACACACACACACACATATATATAAAACATATCCATGTTTATTGCAGAAGCATCCATATTCACAACAGCCAAGTAACAGAATCATCATAGATGTTTATTATACCTTACCATATACTCAAATCATTGTATATTACCATGTATCAATATTCAAATCATTTAAGTTTATTACAGATGAATAATTCTCTCTCTCAACTCTGGTCTGCTTTAGGCTGATTGATTGGATTAAGTGGGATAGGAGGAAACCCACAGACTTTTATGTGTATTTTTCTCACCTGGATGATCTACTTTGCCCTCCAGGTTGCTATGGTGACCAGCTGCCAGCATTGACAGATTTGTAGGATTTCTCAGGTAGGATGCCCAGAAAATTAAAAGATGCAGGAACTTCATCGGACAGCACCCTAGAAGTGCAAGAAAGAAGCTGAGTTATGCAGCTGGAGAGGTTGAGCTGGGAGTATTAATACTAGGTATCAATTACTCCGAATAATTCCCATATTGTAGTATTACCACTTTAGGGCTACAGCATTAAGAGATCATAACAAGTACTATAGCATTTTTCTCCATTTTCTGACCACTCATTCTCATCTTGGTTAGTAAATGAAACCATAATGCACTTTAGTGACAGGATATATATATGTATAAAGTCTGTGTGTGTGGTACTGGAGATTGAACCCATGGCCTCATGAATACTAAGCAAGTGCTCTATCATTAAGCTACATCCTGGCTGTTTTTACTTTTGTGGAGTCCCATTAAGTTGCCCAGGCTGACCTGGAGTGCATAATCCTCCTGCCTCAGCCTCCCTATTAACTGGGATTATATGCGTGAGCCACCAGACCCAGAAAGACACTGTGTTGTTTAAATATTCTCTTTAGCTTTCAGCAGGACAAGCAGCACTGTTGTTCCAGGTATCCAGTTCCATTCACCTTGCTTCTGTGGTGCTGCCACTTGGCCTTTGTTAGCTCAATATCCTTTCTTTCCTGGGAAATCCACTTCTGAACACTTAACATCAGACCTATAGCATCTATTGCAGGTGGGTATTCTGTAGACTCTCCTGTCAGAAACTTTACCATCTCTAACTCTCAGCATTGGCAAATTCATCTCCTCGGACAACTTACTGACAGCCCTGGCCCCTCTGCAAAGCACGACTGAGATGACCCTTCACCATCTGATCAAAGAGAAGCACGCCCGTTTAGGCAACTTCATTGATCAAGTCATTTCTATTTAGCTGACTCAGACCTCCTCAGTTAGATTCTTACCCTTTAAATTGGTCAGCTGAATCTACGGCCATACCACCCTGAACGTGCCTGATCTCATCTAAATTGGTCAGCTGAGGGCTGGAATCTCCCTCAGGGATGGAGATTCTACCAAGACTCCCTCCATGCGGAGGTTGAGACTGCGTGGAACCCTAGACACACTGCCAGATGTCATCATATAGATTTTGACCTTTTCTGGGTGGCTTAGCTAGACAAATCTAAATTAGTCAATTTAGTATTTCAGTAGTCTGAGGAACTATGCAATTTTTATCTTTTATTGTATTTTTGGAATGGCAAAATATTTTTGGAGCTTCAGACGTATAAGACAAAAAGAGATAGGCATTTTAAAATTATGCTATATATTTTATGAGAATCTTTTGTAATTAAAAATTTACTATAGATAACATTTTCTTTGATATATTCGTGGTCTCATAGTATATTAAAATAAGGAATCAATGACAGTGTTATCAGGGAACATTTTTGTAAAACAATATTGTCAGTCCTGAAACTATTATAATAAAGATCCAAGCATACCTAACTTCCTCTTAAAGCTTTACTTGGAGGAATTTCAGGTTTAGTAGGGCCTCAATCTTAGGATTGGGCACCCTCTTTGAGAAATTATTTTTAAATTATAAAAAAAAATTAAAAAATAAATAACATGAGAAAGGCAATCACTAAACTAAAGAATTAAAAGCTTACCAATTCAGAAAATGATTTATGTTAATTAGCTGACAAGCATGCCTTTATAATTTGTATTTTTTTTATCATTTAGCTACATAGTATATTAGCTCCCTCATACAATTTTAATATTGTTTTCCACAGAGGTCAAAGGAACATGATTTCGTCTTTCTAAGCCAAAATTCTTAATATTTTAAAATATTGTCAAGAATGTAGAAAATTTGGCTTTTCAGCCTCTCAACTTGTTATTGGTAAAGTTATGTAAAGTTTTAATACTATTATCAAATTTGTTAAAAGTTTATTTTTTATTTATGAGTAGCATGATTTCAGTTTTTACATTTCTTGTGTATTTTCTAATAATTCTGCCAGTAATTTAAATATGTTAGTAAGATATTAATTATTTGTATGTTAACTTCTAACTATCAACATTTAATAAATATTCTGTTCAGCATTGGGGAGGAGAGGATTACTTAGTTTCAGTCACAGGATCTGTCTACCTAAATATCCATGAGGTCTTATCATTGGGAAAATATTAGTGGGATTACAAAGATACTCCAGTTCCTTTACCTTAATGAATCTTTAGTGAATGAAATTCTCTGATCTATAACATGGTATCAAAGCAGATTATCATGAAAGTGAGTGCTCTGGGTTATGGACATACGTATGTTGCCTGTCAAAATCTCATCTTGTACATAATACTGTATAAAGAGACATTCTTTTCTAATGAACTACATGGGTACATTTAGACACACAATGACCATAGTCATCACAGGGAATTTGCACCTGGACTTGATATATTTTTAGTCCTTTTTTCTCCCAATCCCTCCCCTTTCAACCCGTCTTCTCCTAATCACAAAGTTTGTTTCCATTTTCTCCTGATTTTAAATATTTCCCTTCTTTATTTACCCCTTCCTCACCCTAGTTCTTCTTTTTTTCTACACAATTTCTTTCCATTTCACAATGTCTATTGGACATTTTGGTCCTTATTTACTCTTTCAGTTTCTCACACCAGGGAGACAATGACATGCTTACACATATTCATCTAATTTATTTCACTTCACTTAAGAGTATGATTTCAAGTTGCATCTATTTACCTAGAAATGCCTCAAATTTATCCTTCTTTATGGCATTTATCCTTCTTTATTATATATATATATATATATATATTTTAAACCCATACCTTCTTTATCCATTCCTCTGTTGATGGGTATTCAGGTTGTTTTCAATATTTACCTATTACAAACTGCACTGCTATAAACATAGTTGTGCATATATAACAGTGGTGTGATATTTTATCACCCATTTCTACTATCATGCACCAAACTAAAATAGAAATGGATCAAAAACCTAAATAATAAAACAGAAACACTAAATCTGTTGGAAGAGAGAATAGGCAGAACTCTTGAAGACATAAGTGTAGGGGAAGAGTTCATGAACAAAACACTGGTCACATGGAAAATAATAAAAAGGGTCAACAACTGGGATCTCATCCTATTGAAAAGCTTTTGCACAGCAAAAGAAATCATCAACAGAGTGATAAGATGACTCACAAAGAGGGAAAACATTTTAATCTGCTGTTCCTCAGACAAAAGACTATCAAGAACATATAAAGAAGTGAAAAAATCAAACCCCCCAATTTAAAGATCCAATCCAGAACTGGGCATCTGAGATAAAAAGAAACTTCTCTGTTGAAGAAATACAAATGACAAATAAATATATGGAAAATATCCAACTTCACTAGTCATTCAAGAGATACAAATTAAAACAGCATTAAGATTCCATCTTACTCTGGAAAGAATGGCTCTCATCAAGAGATCAGCAAATAACAAATGCTGAAGGGGTTGTGGGGGGAAAAAAGGAACCCTTCTCCACTGTTGGGAGTGTAGATGGGTGCAACCACTGTGGGAAATTAGTATAGAGAATCCTCAAAAGCTGGTATTAGAGGTTCCGTTTGACCCAGCTATTTCCCTTGTGGGTCTTTTCCTGGAAGAATTAAGGAGACATTCTAGTATAAAAAATTTTCCATTTCTTAAGACCAAAATACTGAAGGAAAAGGAGGGGTTATGTGTTTTTAAATATTATAAAGGTGAGAACTGAACCTTAGCTATTTGTAGTGATACAGTTGGTGCAAAAAGTGTTTTGAACAAAATAGACTACCAGTTCTTCTTTTCTATTTGACATATTTTCATTTAAAAAGATTATTTTAAATATACCTACAAGAAAGTCGACTATATTTATCATATTTATCTGGCTATAAACTAAATATATATATATAACTCATTTATATATAAATGAGTTATATAAATATATATATATAACTCATTTATATATAAATTAAGATGAAAACACAAAATCAAATAGTAAAAGGCAATTGTAGAGCACTGGCAGGAAGGTAGTAAGGACACAACACAGGCTTGAAGTGTGGGTGCCCTACTGCAGGATTATGCTGATGAGAGGCGACAGGGCCGACTGCACACATCAGCAGGGGAAAGAGAGTGAGAGCAGCCAATGCCAAAGGAAACTTAACTCCTGCAGAAGAGTCCAGTACAGACTTCTTACTAATTGCTTGCATATCTTCAGGTTTTTGTTAAAAATGGGTTCAAATATCATTAAAAAAAATCACATTTTTCACATGAAAACCGTTTGAAATCTTGGCATATTTTTAATATAAACGAGAAAGGAAAACTATGTAATAAACTTTTAATTTATTTTTATTGTAACATCCCAAGAGATAGCTGGTAAGAGGCATGTACATATTTACCAACACTTAGTATTTACCCTTATGTGGCTAACTGCTCACACATAAAGTCCTTAACATGGATTCTGTGCACTTTCCAACAGCAAAATGTCAAACAAACCAAAGGGATTGTTTTTTCACTATGGGAGCACGACTCGATTGTCCTGATACACTTCCCAAAGCTCAGAGTGCTTTTATGGGGTTTGTGCTGCTCTCTCTGAGGACCAAGCAGCAGCTGTTTGTCAAGAACTTAACTTTTTTCTCTTCCGGTGCAGACAGAGTAAGAAGAAGCTGCTGGGACTTACTCTGCTTTACATTCTTGCTTCTCAAGCAGTTGTCATAAATGGAGTTAGTTCTCCAGATGTGTGATCTAGAGTCCTTAAAGTTCTAGTTTCTCACCACTGTGTTGACTTAGAAGA
>NW_004955479.1:502053-524777 GCF_000276665.1 Chinchilla lanigera | reverse complement strand
TGCAATTATTTTTCTTTAAAGTACAGATTTGATACAAATGACCAGGATCCAAAATTGAGATTTTTTGGGTCCAAGCCCTTGCATGTATACCTGGGAGCAAGAGAAGGAGGTAGGGTAGTGGGGAGAATGAGTTAGGTATGCAAATATTAAAAAGCAATTTGCATTATACTCTTAAATTTATTATTTTCTTGTTTATTATAATTCAGTAATTTCTCACTTCTGAAATGAAGATGACATGGACTTAGGCTAAGGTTGTCCAGCATGAATCATAAACAAGAAAATGGATTGTCATCAACTCAGATTTGAGGACAGCACATTGCCTGAGTGTGAATGTTGTATGATTTGATCTGACCAGTGCTCTGAAAGCTTTATTTTCATTTTTTGAGATGAAGTGGTTGTGGGGAACTCCTTCATAAACATTTTCAGAACTTATATTCACTCTATTTTATAAAACAATAATATTTTATATATCATTCTATCTTTGCCAGATTTTGGTATCATAATTAGGACAACCTCATGAAATAAAATAGATTAATTCCCACATTTTTATAGCTATAGAATATTTTGTTTACTAGGACTACCCATAACTTAGATATTTCAAATAATTTATTTTTAAAAGTTAAGCACTGGGAAAACTTTCTTCTCCAACATTTTGAGTTTGGCCATGGCATGTTTCAGTTCTGTACTTCTTTGAAATAAATTAATATTGTTTATTCAAGAATTTTAAAATAATTACAATGAAACTGGAACTAAATATTTGTGTTTTTTCTATAAAAAAAATTCCTCTATATAGACTTTGTTTTTTCCTATTTGATGTTATTGGATACATCTATATTACAAAGAACAGTTCTTGGAGTTATTATTTTTACCATATTTCTTCACTTCAATTATTTGAGTTTCTTTTGTCTCTGCATGTATATTGATGTTCATGTATTATATTTAAATCTATTGAGTCATATGTTAAATTTAATAAATAGAAATTTGTGTTACTTGATGAGATTTATAGTTTATAAAACCAATTGACCACTCCTAAAAGCTGTAAATAAAACAGCATAATTTTTCTTAACATGCTTTTTAATATTCCAGATAAATTACATTTTCAAAAAACTTTTAGCATCAACCTATCCTCATTTTTTTTCCTCAGAGGCCTTTGGGATGTTTTCTATTGCATTTGAAATAACATACCTGTGAGATAAGACTGGACATCTGAGAAGCTGACTTCTAATTTATTTACACAAAGCATGGCTGTTCATTTTAAACTTTATTTATAGTTAAGACTTTTAAAAAAATATTATCAGGCTTTCATAAAGTTTAAAAATACTCTATTGCAAAGATTTATATTATATCTATCAACTACTGTCTGTCTTACTACCTCTTTTGTTTTCCCATGATGTTAGCATTTTACAAAACAATAATGCAATTATTAAAGCTTAGATATTTGCATCAAATTATTGTTAGCGAATTTATAGAAATCTTGAAGTGTTCACCATTCTCCTAAAAATATCTCCTGTGTTTTCTGTGGTGCAACACAGGGTGCAGCATTGCAAGTAACTGCCATATTTCGTCAGCCTCCTCAAATTTGTGATGGGTCATCTTTATTTTTCTTTCATAACCTTGAAACATTCAAAGACTACTTCTACACTTGCTTTGTAGAATGGCTCACAAGGAGGATTTGTTTGATGTCATCGGACATTTTGGCAAAAGTAAAACAGAAGTGATGGTTTGGCACTCTCAGAGCATCTTATTAGTAGTTAAGTGTTGTCAATGTGTCTAACTACTGGTGACATTAATTTTGACACTTTACTTAAAACGAAGCCAGTTAGATTTTTCCAATACAATTTGCTGCTTTTCCATTTGGGAAAATTTTATTTGATTATAGTTCTATTTATCATCATATTTCATTTACCAATTTATAGATTGCATTGTTAGACATTATATTTTTATTTCCCTTACTTATCTGACATTTTAATTATAGATTAGAATGAAAAATTAAGTAATAATAGTATTGTTGAGATCACTATCAGATAGTCTATACATACATTTTAAAGGGGAAGAAAATTTCTGCTTTCAGGAGAAAATTGATGATCATGAACAGAAGAAGAAAATGTGACACTAGGAAGATGATATTTGAATGAGAGTTGCTTATATAAATAATATGGTTAAGAAATTTTTAAAAACTAAATTATCCAACAATGCAGGGAGCAATGGGACAAAAAGGGAAATATCTCTGGTCCATTTATAACAAAATATATACTAACGACAACCACTGTAATCAAAATCAAATTGTTATCTGCCAAATAATAAAAAGGCACATTAAAAAACAAAAAAAAGATAAGGATCTCTGCCTCCCCTCCCGTGTGTGTGTGTGTGTGTGTGTGTGTGTGTGTGTGTGTGTGTGTCTGTTTACCAGAATAAAAATTGCCAGTCTTGTGGCAAATATCATAGCCTTCTTTATTAATTAAAGAACACCACTGTAACTTCTGGCCAGCTGATATGTTCTATAATGGTTAACATTTTCTAAAAAAGAATATTCTGAACTATAATGATCACAAACAGCAATAAATGATGATAAAAGAAAATTTTTATGGATCTGACTATAAACACAGCAAAGAGAAACAAATACCATTTTGTCAAAGTATTGCTGTATACCAAAGAGAGAAGATATAGGGAAATAAAAGAGAAATTTTGTATGCTATAGTATGAAAAAGGAAATATAGTGGATACAGTTAGATCAAGGCTATAAGTGTAATTCAGTTCTAGAGATATGCTGTGCCATTTGTGACAAAGAAATGTGAAGATGTGTTAAGTTTTGAATGTTTGTTTCATCCCAAAACACATATGTTGAAATTCTAACACCAAAGTGGTTTTGTTTGGAGACAGAGTCTATAAGGGGGTAATTGGCTGAGTTAATTTTTTCTCATTGCTGAGACAAAATACCTGAATCCAAGATTAAAGAACACAATGCTTATTGAGCTCACACTTTGTGGATGTTTCAGTCCATAATCATTTGGCTCCAAGGCAGGGTGGCATGTCTGAAGTGCAACAGTTCATGGCAGCAGAAGACAGCAAAAGCAACAAGAACAAAAAGGGAGCAGCAGCAAAAGCAAGGGTCTTTCCCTCCCTTTTATGGTATGACAGCTGCCCGCCCCAGGGAGGGTGTAGCATCCACACCCATAATCCCAGCACGGGGCCATGAATCAATCATAAATCCTAGAAACGCACCCCCATGACTGCATGAGGCCTAGATGGGACATCTAGACACAAACTATAACAGTAATTAAGGCTAAAGGTTATCAGAGTGTCCTAGTCTGACAGAATTGGTGGCTTTCTAGCAGGTGTAAGAGAGTGGGAGATCCATCTTTCATTGCATGAACAGAGATGCCATGTGAGCACACAGTAAAGTAGCAGCTGACCAAATGCTAAGGGAAAGGGTCTCAGAATGAAATAACCTTTACCGCATCCTGATGTAGGACTTCCCAGACTCCTGAACAGTGAGAAAATAAATTTCTGTTATTTAAACTACCTCATCTGTGATGTTTTGTTATGCAAGCCAAGAGAAATACTATGAAATGTAATTACGAATTCTTGCTCAAAGAGATGAGAAAGCTGAGAATGGTTGAATACCAACCCACAGATGCTGTGCTGATAGACTATGTCATAATACAAGCACAGAATAAACACCATAGTGAAAAATAGCAGGAAAAATACAAGGAATAAGATTTTCAAATGTATGAACAATATATTTCAGAGATTTTTTTCAAGAAAATACACTTTTGTTATCAAAACTGGGTAATGAATCAGATAAATTATAGTGACTAAATGTGAGATGTTAACTGATGAAAATGTCTGTAGTCATCTCACAGAATAAAAAACATGCAAAGAGGAAATGGACTCCAATATTCGGAGTAGGACAACAGAATGCTGCTCATTTTCTACCCTCTACAAATGATAAAACTATTAAGTTGTGGAAAATAAGTGAACGGGATAAAAGAGCAGAAGGTTATAACTTAAAAGACGAAGATGGACGACTTCGAGATCCATTTAGAATTACAGCACTAGGTGTTCCTATATTGAAGCCCATGGACCTTATGGTAGAAGCAAGTCCACGGCGAATTTTTGCAAATGCTCACACGTATCATATAAATTTCATTTCAGTAAATAGTGATCATGAAACGTATCTTTCTGCAGATGACCTGAGAATAAATCTATGGCATTTAGAAATCACAGATAGAAGCTTTAACATTGTGGATGTCAAGCCTGCTAACATGGAAGAGCTCACGGAAGTCATCATCGCTGCCGAATTCCACCCACACCAGTGCAACGTGTTTGTCTACAGCAGCAGCAAGGGGACCATCCAGCTGTGTGACATGAGTTCCTCTGCCCTGTGTGACAGACACTAAGTTTTTCGAAGAGCCCGAGGATCCCAGCAGTAGATCCTTTTTCTCAGAAATAATTTCATCCATCTCTGATGTCAAATTCAGCCATAGTGGTCGATGCATGATGGCCAGGGACTACCTGTCCCTGAAGGTATGGGACCTCAACATGGAGAACAGGCCTGTGGAGACCCACCAGGTGCAGGAGTACCTGCGAAGCGAGCTCTGTTCCCTGTATGAGAATGACTGCATCTTTGACAAGTTTGAGTGCTGCTGGAATGGTTCAGACAGTGTTGTTATGATGGGGTCCTACAACAATTTCTTTATAATGTTTGATAGAAACGCTCGGCAGGATGTTACACTGGAAGCTTCAAGAGAGAACAGCAAACGCTGTGCCAGCTTAAAATCCCAGAAAGTATGCACAGGTGGTAAAAGAAAGAAAGATGAGATTAGTGTGGACAGTCTGGACTTCAATAAGAAGATCCTTCACACAGTCTGGCACCCCAGGGAGAACATTATTGCTGTAGCTGCCACCAATAGCTTGTATATATTCCAGGACAAAATCAATTAAAGAAGCTAACTGGAGGACCAAGTCTTGTCTCACATAGTTAAGCCGGTTGTTTTTCTGTCAAAGAAAATGCATTGTCCTCTTCATTAAGAGCAGAGATGCACTTCCTACTTCCCTTCATAACAGAGGAAAGAAGCAACCTCGGCTGGAATCCTGGCATAGCTGTGCATTTAGCCCAGGGAGAAATGCTTGCTGCTGCTCAAGGGGAAAATCCACTCGAAGCAGAATTGGTGGACATTGCTCAATAAAGGCCATTACTCAAAATAAATGTATTTATTTAAGTCTGAGGCTTCCTTTCCAGTTTATAGACCAAAAACTAACCTCCAAGAGAAAAAATGTTGTCAAATATGTTTCTGTCTCCAGCTCTATCCTCTTTCTCTGTCTTCCTAGGGCCTTCACCTGGACATGGTATGGTCACTGTCCATGTTCCTTGCTGGCCCTTCTGAGCCAAGTGGGTATACCTGCCCTTGGTGTGTGGCTGCTGCCCAGGCAGAGGCAGGCAGGTTTACTCACCAACTACATTGACCATCACACCTTCTGGTGTAACCACTCAGTAAACAGCACACTGCAAAGTGTTCTTAAATCAGAAAAAAAAAAAATGATAAAAAGTAAGATTATCTGACATTTGAATATTATTTTGGGGAGTTGATACAACCCATACTATTTGCCTCAAAAATATTGTGTAGGTAAAGTTTTTAAAACTCCATTATAAAACACAGGATGTCCTATAAATTTGACATTATTTTACATTAAAAATGAACATAAAATACACAAAGCTTATGAAGAAATTAAGCAAACAGTGGTTGTAGATAATTTCCAATGACATGATATATTATCCCATCATTGCTGACCTTTTCACTGATCCCAGAAAACTATAGGATGTATTTTAATCAGCAAAATGTGCAAACTTTGTATGAAAAATATGAGCCATGCTAATTTTAAGTGAACTAGCCATAAATTATAAATTTCCACATTTAAAGGCAAATTAAATTAAAAAGCATCAAAGGTTAAATCAAAGATTTAACTGGGAAAATGAAAAGAAAAGAATTGATACATGGAAATATTTTTCAATTTCTAAAATTTTAAACAGACCATATAAGACTTGGAGATGAGGATATTAACACATTTCCTTAAAAGCACATTAAAAACTAAGTATTAGAGTAAAACACAGATAGCATTAAAAATGTGTAAATTAAGTGTCTAGTAGATTCAAAAGAAAATTATGACTGAGGAAAATAAAAATCAATTAAAGTAAATGAGTGTGAGGTAGAACAAAGAATTCAATATTTAATCTTTATGTTCACCACAGTAACAAAGTGTTGAAACATTTACAGCCAAGGTTTTTTGCATGCTTTTGGACAAGACCTTGTACTGTAAAGCATTTGTCTCTCACAGGTAAAGCGTTTGTCTCTCACTGAGCTCAAAGTCTACAGTACATCGTTGCCTGAGAGGAGTGACAATCATGGTGTAGGAGGTGACACCAATGAATCTGTGTGTTAACTAGACAGGTAGAACATAAGTATAGGGTAAATGATGAACACAAAAAGCCAGGAAGCAGAAAAAATTAATGGCTGGCTTGGGAGATGGCAAGAAGTTTATCACTAATATTAGACAGCTTTGACTGCAAAATGCAAAAAAGAAGACATAAAATCCAGGTGCTGGGGATTTAGCTCAGCGACACAGCACCTGCCTGGCAAGTGCAAGGTCATGAGTTTGATTCCCGGTATTGGAAAAAAAACAAACAAACAAAACAAACAAACAAACAAACAAAAAAAGATATAAAATCCATTCTAAATGAGCTCCCTGCATAGTATGAAACAGGAAAGCTCTAAAGGAAGAAGAGAAAATTTTACTTTTGGACATAAAGGTCTTTTTGAATATAAAAATATGAGACTTCTCCAAGGTGTAAAACATCCCAGGGAAAATAAGACCGAGAATACATTACAAAACACAGAAAGAAACAGGAGTGTAGTCAACTGGAAGTCCAAGTTCAATGTGTTATAAGAAAGTAGTAGGTAGTGTCACTCAGAAAAGCTTGTCATTAGCAAGGAGAGTAAATGACAGGAAATAACAAATCCTGTGAGCTTGCTTTGGCCCAAACGATCAGTGAACATGAGATGTGTCAAGTACATAGACCAAGCTGCTCTCGGTATTATCAGGCCATGTACGACTTTGTCTTGTGGTTTACAATGAGGGATGGTAGAACACAAAATTGAAAAGGCAAGTTCAACAAACTTAATACCATTTACCTTATCAGAGCCTTACACAAATACATGCAAAAGTGCAGCTGCTATAAGTACTATGGAAGAGAACTAGATATGACACTAAAATAAATACAACCCCTTAAATCTCAGGAATGTGTAGTAAAAATTCAATTTAGATATTACCCTAATATGACCCTTAAGCAGAATCTTATTCCACTTCCCTCTGTTTCAAATAGGGCTAATAACATTTATGTTACTGATATGAGGGTTAGATATGATCAGTGAAAAGATGTCATAGAACCTGACACTGTGTACTTAACAAATGACATGTTTAATGTGGTTACTGTTATCATCATAATAGCTATGAAAGATAATATGAGAAAAATAATGAAATATATTTCCATACACATTGCCCCAGGTCTTGGGCTAGCTCCATTTGTGGTCTGTAACTTTCCTAGCATCTCAAAATTCTTGGGATCTCCCCTGTCTTTGGGTTTTATTTCCACAGTTTCAGGCCCAGCCATCTCAGAAACTCCTTGTCTGAGCTTCCAGCCCTTCCTTTGAAATGCAGGTGGAAGCTGCCCTAACTCCACAACTTCTGCATTATTTATGCACTAAAACTGGCTTCACATGTATAACAGCAAAGCTACTGTAAGTGGAAAAACAGTAGCCAGGGCCCTCAGACCATGGTATCATCAGGCTCTCAGTACCAAGGCAGCTAATTGTAGTGAAAGATCACAGGGAAGCAATTCCCTAGGAGGCCCTTCTTGAGCAGGGGTGCCAAGACTGTCCTATATGAACTTTTGATTCCTTTGTACCTGCAGGGTTACAATGGTTGAGGTCTTGGTGGTTCCTGAGATCCACACAAAGCATCTCTTTTCTTGTCCCTGTACAAAGTACATCTTTTCTTTTTAATAACATCAATCGCTATAGAAACCACACTTCCTTTGTACCCAGATCTACACATGGTTCCTTTTAGGCTAATTTTTCAAATTTGTCAAATTTGCTTTTTGCCCTAGGTATACTAACCTGAATAAGCAGTCACTGGTAGCTATGAAATAGTCTGAATATTAGGCTTTCTTGAAATTCCTCCTGCCAGATTTATTAGTTCACTGTCCTTAATCTCAATATTTTGCAAAGGTTCAAAACATAACCAAATATAGACAAATTTTATGCCAGGGTGTAGTACACATGGCTTCTAGTCTCACTGCCAGTGGAATCTTTGTTCCCAACTGCACCTCCTGAACCTAGCCTTTATTCTCCGTATTTCTGTCTTATTTTGTCTTCTGAGTTTTGACAAGAATCACTCATCAAACTCAGTTTACCACTTTCTGGAGCTTCTCTAGCTCACATCTTGTTATGGTTGTGTCTAGATGTTCCCCTAAAGACTCATGTAGCTGTAGATGGAGCTTTTTTGGAAGTGACTGAATCTAGAGTATACGATTGACTTATAGTGGAATGCTAGGGTTAATAGTGCTGCAATGGAGGGTGCGTGATTGCTGGATCAGTCCACTGATATTATCGGCACCAGCCTAATACTGGCAGGTTTAATACAATATAAGGGACAGAAAGAGGCTTGTCTTCCACTTCCTTTGTTTCTTTTCCTACCTTGTGAGCACCATGAACTTTTCTTTCCTGTGATGTCCCTCTGTCATGTGGCACGCTGCCTTGGAGCCAGCCAACTACAAGCTGAGAGCTAAATAAACATTTCCCCTTTAACTTGGAGTGTCAGGTATTTTGTCTCAGCCATGAGAGAAAAGTAACCAAGACACATATTTAAACCTTTTTAAGCTCCTCCCATAAACCAACTCCAAAGACTTCTAAACTACATCAAGTCCAGTCAAAGCAAAGACCCTACTTCTCTTGTACCAATTTTTCTGGATTATTCAGCCTTCTGGTTGCTGAGACACAATACCGAACACTCACAGTTGAAAGGAGGAGAAATTTAATTTGCTCATGCTTCAGTCCATGATATGCTGACTTCAAGTCAGAGATATTATGGTGGAAAGGGTTTTTGGAACAAAGATCTTGGTTGATGCTGGCAAAAAAGTAGAGGGGGGAAATAGTGCCAGAACTGAAGGAGTGAAGGACTATACAAAGACCTCAAGACCATACGTTCCTAACCAACACAGACACACCTATAAGTGTACTTCACCTGAAGTGGATCCTAAATCTGATCAAACTAATGCCCCACCTTAACTGCCATAACCATTTTACATCCTCATCATCAATATATGAATTATAATTTCTCTATTAATTCAAAAACTTATTTTTTTTATAATCAGTGTTTTATTCTAGTCATCATAGAGTTCTTGATATGATGTCTTCATTGTTTTGACTTGCATTTCTTTCACTAATGATGTTTAGTATCTTTTTTGAGATTACTGGAGAATATATATAATTCAACTATTCAACTACATTATCCATTTTAAAATTTATTGATGTAAAGTTTTATTATTGACTTGTAAGATTTCTTCAATTGGATATCCTATGCTCAATAAGAATCTTTTTACCCGTTTTGATATTTCAGTATCATCTATGGGGAGGAAAACTGATAGAAGTTAGGAGTTCATGTTACTTTTGTTAATACTGAGTAGGTAACCCACAGCCTCCAATGTTCAACACTCAGACACTGAGTTTTTGGAGAGTACGCAGGATAGAGAGTCATGTGGGTCTCTCCACACCACGCAATTAGACTGAGATAAGTGTCCTAATGATGAAAAGGACAGAAATTCAGTATTAGATTCCTCAGACTGATGAAGAAAAAGGAAATAAGCAGAAGTTGTTACTCACCTGGAAGTCTTTGGATTACTGATGAGATGGTTTTGCTTAACTTCTCAATACCCTACCCTCTTTGCTTCAATACAACTGAATCATTTGTATTTCTTCCTCAAAATCTCATGTGATATATTTTTATGAATATTATTAGCTAATTTCAGTAGTTTTTCAACAGATCCATTTCCTTTAGCTATTACTCTATTTCTCTTGAAAAGAACATGTCACATTAGCCTGAGTGAGAAAAATACCACAGGTTTTTCCATTAGTGCTATTTCGTTTTCTCCTAATAATATCCAAAATAAATTAAATTCATCTGCTAATCTGTAGCTCACATCAAACTCCTTACTTTGCAGGACTTAAATAACTTCCGATATGTCTCTAGGGTCCATTCTCAATTGAGTTAACAGACAGGTCCCCACCCCATAATCTTTTCAAGGCAACACAAAATTTCCTCTGGCACTGTTTTACTTAAAGGGCTGCTATCCAATTTTAATATCCTAAAAAATACCAAAAATGTTGTTAAGTGCATTTCTTAGGCCACAGTCACAGACCTTCTGATTTACTGGGTTTTGTGAAGGATCAAGTACTCTGAATTTTAAGAAGCCCTGAAGGTTATTCTGAGACAAAAGATCCATAGGTCCCACTGTGAGAGGAGAGACCTGCATGAAGATATTTTTTTTCCTTCTCTGAGCAAGAGATCATTACTTTTGTTTGTTCTCTCCGTCGGTCCACCTCATTTTTCATTTTCCTATAGGAAACATCACAGGCAAACCCAAGAATCTACACAACAATACTTGTTTCTTTTAATACTTTTATTTTCACTCTTTCCTTCTCTTTTCTTTAATCATAATATATATTATAGATTTTTTTCCATGATATGCAATGCAAAAGCCTTGATACTTTTTCTTTTGATACTTTTTCTTTTCATTTTTTTATTTTGGAAATGTACTAATTTTCCATATTCTAACTTCCTTAGTGCATTACAAACAATGTTTATTCTTTCTTCTTTTTTTTCCAGAACGATGCACCAGACCCAAGGAACTATCTCCAGGCCATTTTATTTTAAGACAGTCTCACTAAATTTTCCAGTCTGCCCTCTGACTTCTGCACCTCCTTCCTCAGGCTCCCAAGTAGCTGAGATCATAGGAATATGCCACTGCCCAACTTAGTCTCTCCTCTTATACAACTACTTAGCCCTGGAATTTGCTCAGGAATAACTGCTTATGGATGCACTTCCCTCCAAGTTTCATCTGCTGCATGCAGACCTTTCTGAGAAATGACTTTCTTGAGAGCTTTCTTGTCACTTTTAAGATTGTTGAGCTCTTACTGCCATTGTGATTTCCTTCAAATTTCATTATCTCCTTCCCTATTAGATCACAACTGGCAAATTAAAATCTGAATCATCAGTTGGTCTACTTATCTTAAATCTTTGTAATTATTGGTCACACTTTTCTATTTCTCTATCTATTTTTAATGTGCATGCTAGGCATTATAGATTTAAAAACCCATATATTTGGTTTACTATTCCCCTACAAAGATTCCATCTGGCCTTTTTCTTTCTTCTTAAACAGAAAGGTTTAAAGTGCCCTATAGGTCAGGTAGAAACACAAGGTCAACAAAAAGCAAGGAAAAGGACCCTCTGTCCTATAACCTTGTGAAACTGAAATTTACAAACAACCCAGATAAGTGTGATTCTTATCCAGGGTCTCTGCACTAGTGTCTGGACCTCTGATATCTTGATATCAGCCTGTAAGAACTTAAGTAGAAAACCCAGTTGAGCAATGCATTGAACTGAGATTATAGATGTCTATTTCTTTTTTGGTACCAGGATTCAAACTCAGGGCCTTGCACAAGCCAGGCAAGTACTGTGCCACTGAGCTACATCCCTACCCTAGACATCTGCTTTTAAACTGCTAAGGTTATGGTAATTTATTGTTATGATTTAGATTGAAAATATGCCACAAATTCTCATGTATTTTGAGGTGGGGTTTTTGGGAGAAGATTGCTCCATGAGACAAGTACATGCATTTGTAAGATTAATCCATTGATAAGTTCATACCTGAATGTGTAGTTAAGGGCAGAGCCTTTGTAATTGGGGGCATGATATAAAAAGTTATATTCTTGTTCCTGGATCTTTTCTCTCTGCTTATCTCTGTCTCCCTTTACTCTTTGTTTCTCATCTGTCCTGATTTGTACATAATTTTTCTGTGACATGTCTTACCACTATGTAGTTTCTACCTTGGTACCAATCAATCATGCATGGACTGAACCCTCTGAAACCAGGAGCCAAAATCAACCTCTCTTCCTTTAAATTGTGATGTCAGGTATTTTTATCCTAACAATGGGAAAGTGACCAATAGAGAAAATTGCTGCCAAGAGTAAACTCAGTGAAGTGAATATGCTTGGTCATATGGTTCAAAAATCTTTGGAATTGGTTTGGAGGAGTGTCTTGGTTACTTTTCTTTCATTGCTGAGACAAAAATATCTGATACCCAGAATTAAGGAAGGAAAGGTTTATTTAGCTCACAGTCTAAGGAAGTTTCAGTCCATACTCGACTGACTGCAAGGCAGGGTGACACATGGCAGAGGGCAATCATTCAGTGCTGCAGAAGACAGCAAAAGCAGCAAGAACAAAAGGGAGGAGTGGTGAAAGCAGCCTCTTTCTTTCCCTTATATATGCAAATTATCCACCCAAGGGTAGATGTAGCACTCACACCCGTGAATCAATCATAAACTCCAGAAGTCTGCCCCATGACTGCATGAGGCTTTGGGAGGACATCCAGAACCAAACCACAACAAGGAGGAATTTGGAGAGTTTTGGAGATGCAAGCTACACAGATTCTACGAAGCTACAAGTAGAACCTGATGAGCAATACTGGTTATAGCTCAGAAGATGAGAATTTTGTTTTTATTTTATTTTATTTTATTTTGGTTTTTCTCCGGTACTGGGAACCGAACTCACAACCTTGCGCTTGCCAGGCAAGTGCTTTTGCCTCTGAGCTAAATCTCCAGCCCTGATGAGAATTTTGATAGGAATATGAACAGTAAATGGAGGCTCAGAATGTTTTATAATGAAGTAAGGACTATTCTGGAAATGGTACTAGAGGTTATTGTGCTAAAATCTGGTAGGGAACCTGTCTTCACTTTGCTCATGTTCTAAGATGGCAGATTAATTAATATGGCACAGGAGTGATGAAGGCAGCCCAAAGTTCAGTCCATGGCATAGGTACTATAGTATGCTTTCAGCCAAATTTACAGTAATAATTATGAGCAAAAACTCAAACCACATACTTGAGTGTCTTGCTTTTCAACCAGAAAGGTAGTACTGTAAAGTTGGTGCCAAGGACAGTGTAGTTACCAAAAAGATTTGAGCTATTAAAATAAACCAAGTACTTTGCACTAAAGCAATAAGAAAGGTACTTTAAAGGCATCTCAGAAGTTAGCCAGGCCACATTCATTGAAGATTCAAGGCTATCAAAGGGTAAAGACTTTACTTTAAGATAAGAGGTCCAGGGTGTCCTGTTCATTCCCTTAGGAAATGTACCTTGTTCATTCATTTAAGAAATGTATCCCCAAATTTAGACATCCAGGTTTTCAGAGGCCACTATGACCATGGCCCAGTGGGGTCAAGCTACTCCTCAAACTGGCAGTCAACCTTGGTGTCACCCATGTGCTACTAACGTTACAAGGCATATAGAAGGTAAAAGTCATGGGTTTGATGAAGCTTCCACTCAGACTTGAGAAGGTGACCTGGGAAGTGAGACAAACTGTGCGATAGAGTCATAGTCTTTGCCAGTAGCTCTTGAAATGGCATGCATGAAGCTGTGAAAATGAGCCAAAAGGTGCAGTGGAGATCCCTGGAGGTTATAAATACAAGGAATGTGGAACATCTAATGAGAAAAGCCACAGGTAGGGAATGGGGACAGCCCAAAAAAGATATTGTGTAGGCTGCAACAAGTATGGCAATAGGGACAGCGATGCCCAAGTCTTTTGGAGCTCACATCTCTCCACCACATGCCCTGGGTGCTGGAGATGGAGCTACAGGATTTAATGTTTGCCCGGTTCATTTTTCAGTCCTGCTTTGATATAATTTAATGTTTTTGTTTTTATTCGCCTGTTCCTCTATTCCTCTCTTTGTTATGAGAATGCTTTGCCTATGCCATTGTACTTCAGAAGTATTTAACTTTCTTTTTAATTTCTTACACGGGGTTTCATCTAGGAGTTTGCCTTGTGTCTTTTGAGTCTCAGAAAGGACTTTTGACTTACACGTTTTGAGACTGTTAATACTTTGGCAACTCATAGAGATGGACTAAATGCATTTTGCATAATGAGATATAAATACATAGGTATAGTATAGATAGATGATAGATAGAGGGGGCCTTGGGGGGCCCCAAACAATGCTATATTTTAGATCTAAAATATCCCCCATAAATATTATCTGTTTAGAGCTGGAATTTTTGGAAGAGGGTGAGTCATGGGGGTGCTAAATACATCTGTGAATTGATAGATTGAAGGGTTCATAGCTGAATGTACTGTTAGGAAGTTGGAAAGTGAGGGGTCATAGGGAGCATGATCTGGAAGGCTCTATACTTGTCCCTGGTTTATCTCTTCTCCCTCTGCTTCCTGGCTGGTATAGGTTGAGCAGATCTGCTTTGACATGTTTTTCTATTACACCATTTCTGCATTGAAGTGAACCAACCATAGACTGCCCCCACTGAACCTGTGAATCAAAATAATCTTCTCTTCCTTTCATTTGTGAGTGCTGATTATTTTATTCCAATAGCAACAGGACAATGATTAATACAGTCACTAATAGAAAATTTAAATATTCCTTTTACCCCTTCCCTAGGAATTACCTGTGGTAAAAGCTTGAAACTTATAGTAAATCTAGGAGGCTTGACTTTCAGAGTTTATCAGTCCAGCTCCCCAGTCTTCTGGGCACAGGACTCCAGTTGGTGGTGTCTACTTTGAAGTGGAAACTGACAGTAAGCATAAAGAGTGTCTGTTACTGGCACATTTTTTCCATCAAGATGTCTTCCTCTGTGATCATTTTGAAGAGATGCCCTTATTGCTTCTGCAATTCTCTAATTGCTCAATTTTATGTTTTAGTCATTTTTCTGCATTTGTCTAGTTGATGTACATGGGAATGTTGATTGTACCAATCTTAATCTGTCCTGCACAGGAAAACTTAATATCCAATTTAAAGCTAGTTATTCAAAGTTACTCTGGTTCTTTTATTATTCAGAAATTCAGGTTTGTGACCCAGAAATGGATGCTGTTGAGTGAGCAGAATAACTCTCATGGTGTAAATTAATAGGATTATAGAGATTGAAAAAAGCTACTCATAACATTTTTCTTAAGTAATGCTTGTTTAATGGAAATGTGACTTTGTAAACACAGTCATGTGTGCTTCTTCTAGATACAAAAATCATCATAAAAAGACATAAAATAATAGTTGTTGTTTTTACTTTTGAATTCCAGTATTGTCTTTCAAAATAGTTTTGTGCTCTGAACTTTCTATAAAAAGATATTTTTTAACTTTGATATTTTGTATTATGATAGATTAAAAATCATTAAAATCACAAATGGAGTTAGAGCGGATGTGCTAACATCCCTAGCATTATTAACAGTGATAGATAATCCAGCCTGAGTCAACACTATTAGTCTCTAAGTTGCGGTTGTTAAGTTTTCTCAGTAATAGAAAATTAATAGATATTGATATATTCAGAGTTTGTGGTTGGGCGTCATGTCTTGCAATCTGAGGTTTTTAATTACTGGTTTTCTCTTTCCCTTTGTCCTGACGTTTTTCCTTCCTGAAACTAAATAATAATAATAATAATAAATAATTTTAATTGTTCTCCAATGTTTAAGGAGGATGTTTAAAAATTATGCAAAATATTTACTCTGTTATATTTATTTTTCAAATTCCACTTATGGAGTATGTTTTGGACAGCTGACACATGAGGCAGCAGGTTGATGACTTTTACTGTCACAATAGTGAACATGATCAGGCTAAACAGTGTGAGATGAAGCCAAGAAGGAGGAGGTGGGCACAGCAACCGTACCTGTGCACTGAGCAGGGAAGATAACAAGAGACAGAGTCATGCTTTAGTGATGCAATTACATCTCACTCTCTAAGTGGAGCAGCAGAGCACAGCTTAATGAAACAATTACCTTCTGGAATAAGGAAAGAGTAAGTAACAGACCTAACCTATTTCATATATTAGTAAATTTATTTTATTATATTTGACAGCATTAATAATATTAAGCAGTTAAAGCAGGCTAGAAGAGAGAGATATGCAAGTTGTGTGTCTGCTTACGGCAGGTTTTAGCAGGCAACTTAGTGACAAGACAGTTAGAAAGGCACAAAGCTTTTGTGTTTGGAAAAATAAGAAAGGCCTCAATTCCAGGACAGAGTGAATGGAAGGTAGTTTATGAGGCAGGGAAGAAAAAGTTGGGAATTCAGTGACAAGCTTTGACAAGGAGCAAATATGCAGAGGTCTACTGAATATATTTTGAGGAAGAGGTATGAAGAACAGCCAAAGGGAGAGGACCAGGGTTGACACACAAAGTTACACTCAGAGAAACACTGATCATAAAAATTTCAAGCTGAGGGATTTGCTACTCAAATTGCCCTTTACCAGAGTCATGAGTAGTTGAACTTTTTTAAACACTGGCATATTTTTTATTGGCAAAGCTATAAGAAAAATTAAATATAGGAAAGCAAAGGCCAAATTTCCTCTCATTTAGCTGCTTATTCCATTCACATGTATTAAATATAACTTTCCCTAATGTCCTAACTTTTCCAAAAAACAAGTCAGACCTTTGAAAATATCTGTTAACATTCAACATATATCATTTTTATTCTGTGTTATGACACAAAGACTTTAAGATACTCAGTTGGTACCCAGACACATAATTTTGTCAAAAGCAGCATGTTTTATTTTAAAATTCAGCAATAGGTACTTTAGTAAACTAATTAAGATAGTCAATTTAGAAAACACATTTTAGTCTTTTAAATTCAGAAGTGGTTCATATTTTTATCACTTAGAATCCTGATTGGACAAAATGTAATACCCAAAATATATATTAAGTTTCTTTAATGTTAAAAATAAGCATGATAACACTTTGGAGTAATACTTTGTCAGAGGTATCTGCTATTGCCTGTACATTATCTTTTGGCATTACACGTAATACTTTTATCATAATTATGAAGATGGCCCGATGCCTTGTAAATGTTAGCATTTTATATGGTTAAAAGCAGTTAATGAAAATCTGTCATTTGTGATAAACCAAATGTAATTGTACTTAATCCTCCACTTTCCCAGAGTTTTTGAAATTTTGATGAGCTAAATATTTATAAAGCTAAACTGTCAACCTTTCCTGGAGTTTTATTCACAGAAAAGAGAAAAGAAATTAAAAACATCACATCACAGCAGTATATGTGCATTCATGTTTATACCAGCACAATTTGTCATAGCTAAATGAGATGCTCATCCACTGAGGAGTGGATTCAAAAGATGTGGTATTTTTATACAATGGAGTATTACTCAGCTGTAAAGAAAGATAAACTGGAGGCTTTTATAGGTAAATGGATGCAACTAGAGACCATACTCATAAGTCAAACAAATCAGACTCACGTGTAAACATCATATTGCCTCCCTAATATAAGACCTGAAAGAGTAAATAAAACCAAAAAGGTACAATAGATCCTACAAAAGGGAAAGAAACTGCTCAAAAGGAAAGAACAAGCAGGATGAGGAAAAAGAGAAAAGAAAGAAAGAAGGAAGGGAAATATACATATACACAGCTGAAATAATTGTACTATTCATTTGTTAGTTTATTGAGAGGAACGGTTCATGTTGAATTTTTTGATCAGTTTTACACTCCTGTGTCTGATAATCTGAGCAACTACTTTGAGGATAACAACATGCAGTATAACAACCATTGTCCATTTCTTATCATCTTGTTTTGAAATTCTATATCAATTTTAATGTTTTTTAATTTTTATTCCCTTTGAAATGAAAAAAAAAAAATTCCAGGCCTCCAAAAAAGTTTTTGGAAAATTTGCTATATAAATTAAAATTTTTCAAAACTCTTTTTAATTAAATTCTTCAAACTTTGTTTGTATTGAAATAGGATCATTTAGTACTTGATGCATAAAATATCTTCTATATGTCAAATAAAGTAAATTTAAATATAATATTACCTACTTGAAAGTTCAAAATATTGACACATTTTAAAACTGTCAAGAAATATTCCATTTGGATTATCTCCAGAGAAGTTCATATTTGAATTGGCCCTAAAGACACTAAGAATAAATTTTGGTATCAAGCCTCTGGTAAAAATTGAGAATATAGCAGGATATATCTCAGTCACACTGGAACAGGCTGCAAGTACTTAACAAGTTGCTTAAAGGGACAACTTTTAGTATATAAAAGTGATTTAAAATAATGCTAAATATTAATGTTTATGTATTCTATTTTAAATACTTCACAATTATGAAGTCGTTAATTCACTCAACATCCTCTTTTAGGGTTTACAATATTCAAGGCATAGCTAAATGGTATCTTACAATGGTATTCTATCATGGAACTTACAAAGTAAAAAACAGCTCTATGCAAATAAAATGTAGTTTAACAACAATAATGTTTCACATATAAATGTGATTTGTCTGAGTTGATAACCTAAACATTCAACTTTTACTGAAGCAACGAAGCTATTGAATCAGAGTTAACTGATAAAAAGCACAGCAAAATCTTTAAAAGATATATTTTCAGCCTAGAGGAGGGCCTCCTGTGCTCAGGAAGCCACGCAGTGGGGAGCTCCGGCCTTTGGGCTGGACCCCAGCAGCTCAGGAGTCTGGGATGCGGGTAGCCCGAGTCTGGGAAACCATGTGGCAGCGCGCGCTGGTATGCACCAGCCATTAAACTAGCCACCGCTGCGCGGTAGAGAATTATAATGGCCCAGGGAAGCAATGACACAATTGGCCCGCCACACGCAGACCACGGAGGCCTGCCTGGGGACGTGCATCAATCATCCTGACACGGAGAAACCCCTGGAAGTACATGCCACACAATGTGTCACTCTTGCCCCTGCTGTTGAGAACCAGAAAGGTCCGTAGTCAGCAGAAGAGCAGCTGCTGAACAAGGCCTTGGAGAACACGAGAACACAGACTATGTCCGAAGACTCAGGGGTGCAGTTGACTGGGGTCACAAGAGCCTTTTGGAAGCTAGAAACCAGGAGGACCTTGTGCGATACCTGGGGAGAACCCCTGGAAGCCATTCTCCTCCTGACAGTACAGTCTTCGGTGGAGGGACATGTGCACCTCCAGAGAGATCTGCACCGAGATTCCTGCTGCCTGTGCTCATGGTTGGGGAGAGGACACTAAGTAGTTGAAGGGTCCTAATGCGCTGGGAGGCTGGAGAGGAAAAGCTACAAAAAATGGCTTTCACCCCAGATGGCTCACTTGAGATGTTAGTAAGGATTGCCTCCTCAGTATTCTATAGCCATGATGAGGAGGAGGCCAAGGAGAGAAAACAAAGAGACCTAGAGAAAGCAGCTGCTTTTGCTGCAGCACCAAGATAAACAGACCCTAAGTCTGATTCTCAGGGTCCCAAGAAAATCTCAATGACTACATTCATCTGCTACCACTGTTAAAAGCCAGGCCACCTCAAGAACTGCTCTAAGAGGCCCCCTGGGCCATGCTCTGAATGCAAAGGTGACCACAGGAGATCGGTGTGCCCTCTGAAGTGGAGGCCCCAGAGCTCAGACCCATGCTACCAGTTAGTCTAACAGGAATGAGGGGCACTGTGGCATACTCTGCCTTCTCCCTCTGGCCAGACTGTCATCTCCGTGGAGGAGCCCTGGGTAATCATGACTACAGAGGAAAAAGAAAATAGCCTGTTTGTAGACACAGGTGCAAGTCTCTCGGTCCTTCTTTTTAATCCTGGCCTTCCTTCCAGCTGTCACACCTCAGTGAAAGGAGTCACTGGTGAGGAGGTAATACACTATTTTTCATAACCCTTAGGCTGTAACTACTTGTTAGGTCTTTCTTGCCTTTCTCTTTCTTCCTGAGAAACCACTTTGAAAATACCACCATGTATTACAGCAGCCATTGAAATTTTCTTACTAATCTTCCATAACTCTATAATGTTTGTATTGTTCCTATGCTATTTTGTAAATGGATGTCTGTTTATTACTATGTGTTTCCTACAACAACCACTGAGAATAGTCAATGAATATCCAATTGGTCGCTCATGTATAGCTCTGTTTATTTTGTTTAGAAACCACTTTGAAGATCCCAAAGTATAGTACAAAAACCCTTGATAATAATCTACGACTTTTGTCTGTAGCTCACTATTCTTTGTCTATTTGTTTACCTGAGAAACTATCTAGTATATAACAATATGTAAAACAACAACCATTGATAATTTCCTACCACTTTGAAATTCAATAAACCCCCCTATTAATATGTTATCCTTCTTTTACTCTTTAAAATAAAAAATATATATATGTTCAGTAACTTTTAACATGTATTTTTCCTTTGGACCAACAATTTACTTTACAAAGCAAAATATATTAAAGAAAAAATGGATTAAAAAAAAAAAACAGTGAAGAAATTGAAGGATATGCCTGTAAAACCACAAGATCTTTCTCTAAATTTGATTTGGAAAGAAATCTAATTATCAAGCTGTTAACACCCCTAAGTGAAAGCTCAGCTCAGGGTCTAAACCAAGATAACTGAAGTACATTCACAGTTGTGGCACTAATTGGTCATTTGGAGCACAGGGAGTTTTCAGGATTGACACCAAGAAATTGAAAGGCTTTTACTTAGTCGTTGATGTTTAAGTTGCAAAGGGCAAAAACAAAGTCAGTCTTCTGCTTTGGCTAGATTAAAGTATTTTTGCAAAAATTTTCTAGAAACTAACATTTCTTTAAAAATCTGTGGTGCTTTATTTGCCATTACTTTTTCTTTATTGTATACATTTAAGGTGTATAATAGGATGTTTTGATGTACATATAGAGAATACAATGATTAATACAGTCCCACAAATGAACATCTCACATTGCTGTAAACTTTTTTGCATGTGTGTGTATTGGAGGTCAGTGAGAGCACCTAAACTGCATACCTCCTAGAAAATTTCCAATATAAAATATAGTTTTATGAAGTACAGTTTTCTTATTGTATATTAGATGTCTAGACTTACACATCCCACATAATGACACCTTTGTCTTTTGATCTACATTTCCCCATCTGCCCCAGATCCCCACCTGTGGTAACAACCAGTGTACTCTTATTTTTATATTTTAGACTTATATTTTCATTACCTACTTAAGTGAGATAATGCTGTATTTTGCTTCCTATGTCCGACTGATTTCTCTAAGCAAAATGTCTTTCAGTTTCATTTATGTCTATGCAATAATCGTTCTTTTCTAATGCTGAATATTATTCTATTGTGTATGTGTGATCTCAATACACACTGTATTGCGTATGATATATAAAAAATTTGGAGATACAGAAAATTTACTCATCTGCTGATGAGCATTTAGGTAGTTTTTGCAACTTGACTCGTGTCTATCATTAAGAAAATAAAAGACAACAATTATTGATGAGGATGAAGGGAACAGGGAAACCTTGTAAGCTTTTGGTGAGAATAATAAAGTAATGCATCATTAAGAAAAATAATATCGAGTTTCCTCCAAAATTGAAAAAAGTAACTGTCATATCATCCTTCAATCCTTCTGTGTACACCTAAGCAAATGAAACGAACATGCTGCAGAGACATCTACATGGCTATGTTCATCTCACTGTTATTTGATGTCTCTAGAACCAAACCAAATTATATTCATACATTTAATAGTAAATGTATTAATTATTTCCCTATATAAAGCAACAATACTAATATTATACTTTCTGGAATTTTTTGACACGCAAGCAAATGAAAAACACAAAGCTACACAACAGGTGACATTTCCCAATTGCATCAACTTGAATAGTATTAAAATTACAAGTCAAACGGTGAAGGCAAATTATAGATGTTTGGCTCCTCTTAATTCCCTTCAAATCTTTAAATATACAGTACAAATGTGATTTAATTCACTGAAAACTGGATTTCTAATAAATGGAATGCACGTTAGTCACAACAAACAATTTTTGCAAACTATCAGATATTAGGAGATTAAATCCTGATATTAAGTAGTACTCACACTGAGAAGTTTTGCCTGATATTAAGTAGGACTCACACTGAGAGGTTTTGCCTGACAGAATAATGGAGGTGAGATAACAGGAAATTACTCTGTCTTACACAGTGTCATCAAATTGGGTCAAATGTTCACAAACCAGATGTCATCTTACTTATAAAATGTTACATTAACTCTGGACTTTATTATTTTAAATTTACTAATAGAGAGGGCAGATGACTGCTTAATTATGTTTCTTTTAAGAGAATATATTTGTATAATTACATGTTGGTACACTATGAGTGGCAGTTATAGTAGATATTTTTATAAAGTAAAAAAAAACAGAAGTACATTATAAGGGGCTGGGGATTTAGCTCAGCGGCAAAAGCGCCTGCCTGGCAAGCGCAAGGTCGTGAGTTCGGTTCCCGGTACCGGAGAAAAACAAAAACAAATAAAAAAAAAAAAAAGAAGTACATTATATTCAAATTAAAATCCTGAAAAATATTTTCAGGGCCTTGGATGTTCCTCTCTCCCTTAGCTGCTCAGGTGTCTTTCCTGTTTTTCTAGTTCTAATTGTCTGATTATTTTTATGAGTAATACTTATACTCTTTTATTTCT
>NW_004955479.1:485009-501953 GCF_000276665.1 Chinchilla lanigera | reverse complement strand
CTGAGGTTGGGTAACTTCTAAAAAAAAGAGATTTTTTTTTTTTTTTTTTGGTCTTTTTAAGACAGGGTCTCACTATGCAGTTCAAGCTGGCCTTGAGCTTACTTTGTAGGAAAGGCAGGCCTCAAACTTGCAATGATCCTCCTGCCTCAGCCTCCTGAGTGCTGGGATTACAGGTGTGCGCCCCTACACCCGGCTACTCATATCCTTTTCTTATTACTTGTTTTAAGGAATTTTGTACCAAACCTCCTTTCTTTCCACACATCTACTTATGGTCTCAATTATGACTAGCTATAGAATAACCAAGAGTTATAGCTTCTAAGTTTATATAGCAAAACTTGACCTTTCTAGGAAACATATGCCTCCTAAACTTCACCTGCATCCTGGGATAAATTTTTGCTTTGTCAAGACCAACATATGTACATAAACATAGCCTTCTCCCCCTTTCAGTATTTCTCATACACTTAAGGACATCATTATCAACCCACATCAGAAAAATACCAGGATATTAATATATATCAATGATATTTACAAGCACAAATAAAACCTTCAATTTTTTATAGAATGTAATAAGTAGCTTTTAGTATTCATTCCCCAAGATAATTAATGAATTCTGCAATATTTTTAAATGCTTTTGTTTCTCATTTTTTATTTTAAAGAAAAGAAAAATAAACAATAAAAGCAATGATATAAAATTTCAAGACAAGATTGCAGGAGAGTAACAGTGGTTAACTCATTTTAAAAATATAAATTGTTAAAATCTGTGTGTATGTGAATGTGTGTGTATAGGCATTCAGATGTCAGCATGAAGTCTTGCTCATTCAATTCTCATAACATGTGTCATTTCTATGTTATCTATGAAATCCTCAAAATACAGACCTTTGGTGTTTGAAAATTATAACCTTTTGATGTTTTTAACCCTTCACTTCGAATATCAAAATAACCTACATGGGTCATTTCTCCCTCATGCTGTGACCCATTCATTCGGAAAGATATTTCTAAATACAAATACGTATTTGAAAGCCACTCCCACTTAGATTTCATCAAACTTTTGTGATCGAATATCTTAGAAATATATATAAAAGAAATTTGATCTGGTGCTTTCTTTTCTTTTATATAAAGTATACTGTTCATATCAAATGCTTATTGTAAGTTTGCCATGTTTTTAATACTTCCTTTAGATAAATTTCTACATTGTACACACTATATATTACCAATGTATCACCATATGTCAATTTTCCCCTGATTTCCTAGACAAGTATCAGATTGCCTTTTGATAACACCATGCTAGTAGCCTAATATATTCTGTTCCATTAAAATGATTTGATTATACATTTACCTTTCAATTAGTATGTTAGCTCTCTGCAAGGTGATTCTATATTATTTATCTTTGAATCCTAGCAGCTAATAATGTCAAAAATATGCAAAAGGGAAAAAAGAGCAGAAAGATAGTTCCAAAAAAGAAGTCTGTCTTAAATTTCAGACTCATGAAACCATCTATTTCCTAATGTTTTTTACCTAGATATCCAGCAGATTCTTCACTCTCAAAATTAAATTCCACATTTTGTCTGCTTTTTCATTGTTTTCTTACCTATATTTTGGCAAGAATATCTAGTATTTTGGTAAATACCTAGTATATTTGGTAAAATACTAGGTAATATACTAGGTAATACTTAGTATATTTGGTAAAATACCTACTATTTTGATGTAAAATACTATACACTAACATTTCTTCTCTTTTCAGCCAACATTCCCTCTCCAATTACTCTCCCCCACCTTTTCACAGGCATTCCCTGAGATCCTTGAGTGGGTCAATTGTCTTCATCCTCCAAGCCTTCATTAAAATACTTCCTTCATTTTTTCACTTTGCCTACTTAGCGGACTTTCTTTGCAGTAGAAGAATTTCTTTGGCTCACATTTCTATTAACTAGATCTTTGATATGTATAGGACAGGTCCTAAATTTTTTCCATTTCTACACATCATTCCAGAATGCCAGAGACAAGGTATGTCACCAATAATATTGTAAATTTTTAAAATATTTCCTGTTATACCCAAAGTGTAAAAGCATCATTCTATTATTTGTCATCTATATATTTAAGCAATGTATAATTAAGCAAGTATGTCTTTGTTCAAGAAATTCATTAAAATTGAAAAGATGAAATGTCAAAAAAAATACAAAACTATGAGAGCACATATCTTGCAGATGGAATCCAGGATCCCATTTTTCAAATAAATATTCAGGTATTCTAAGCTATGTTTGCATGACTTTTCCCCTGATGATTAAAGTCACTCTTATAGTGAGCAGTTATTCAAATTTTTGAGCTATGTGTTCTCATAATTTTGTATTTTATTTGGCATTAATTGAAATTAATTGAAATTAATTTCTTGAACAAAGGCATACATTGCTTAAATTTGGTAATGAGAATGACTGATCTGAAAACAACAATATGCAGTATAAGAATCATTGTTGAACTCCTATCATCTTGTATGGTGAAGCTCCGCATCATTTCCAATTTTTTTTTTTATTACTTGTTACTGTCTGACTGTTTGATCAATCTTACATTCTTAGGTCTGGTGGACTGAGCAATTTTGTTAAAAATAACAGTCTGTAACGTAACAACCATTGTTAATTCCTATCATTTTGTTTTGAGATCATTCATCATTTTTGTTGTTTTCATTTTGTCTTCATTATTGTTTTATTATTTTTTTTAGTTTTTAAAATAAAAAATTCAAAAAAATAAAAAAGAGTTAAGGAAGAGAGAAAAAATAATTCTCTTTTGGAATTCATTTTTAGAGATTGTTACTGGTTATGTAAAGAAAATTGTCTTTTCTTTGAAGGGACAAATGAAATAAGTAGAGTATATTAACTTATTGTGGAAATTGAAAGTCAGAGGTTTCTGATTTTACACAGCAGCTTAATTTTAGACTATAAGAGCGTATTCACAACACAGTATGTAAAAGTACAGTAAAGAATTTGTTACTCTTCTAAGCTAACCATCAGAATTCTACACATGTAGTAAATGCACTTAAAGATTGAAAGGTTGAAAAAAGAGTACTGGTTGTTGTTGTTTCCTGACAAAATGTGTAAAGAAACTGCCCAAATGCTATCTATCTGTCTATGCTTATCTAATGTTTTAGTTAAAAAAATTAATTAGAATTATCATGGCTTCTAGCTAAATGTCCCCCAAAGCCTCAGGAGTTTATATGTAGGGTTTTGGAGGAAGCTGGATCTAGGGTGTGTGCTGACAGAATCAAACATATTATGCTAGCATTGATTCATGGTGCAATGTTAGTATTAAGGATGGTAGAATTAAGGATTCAAGTGTTACCTGCTCTAAGGGGAGGTATCCTGGATGTAATATAAGTGATAGAAAAAGAATTGGTGCTTGTCACTTGTCATGGTTTGTTATCTTACTGCTTTGTGCCTTCTGCCTGCCTTGCTTTGCCATAGGCTGCTTTTTCTCTGCAAGGCCCCTTTGCTATGTTACCCTGCCTTGGACCCAGCTGACCATGGACTGAAAATGCTAAGAACTGTGAGTGAAATAGTCCTTTCCTCCTTTAACTTTGGATGTTGGCAATCTTGTCCCAGCAATGAAAAAAGTAACACAAGAATACACAGATGTTTTAATTCTAAGTTAAGTACAAAGTCATGTAAAAAGTTTATATGTTACTATTGCATTTGTGGATATTCCCTGAATTATTTGAGAAGACTGTCATGAAAGCACAGTTAGGAAGTATCATTTATCTTCCCTTTGAAATACAGACTGTTTAACATAACATATCCAAAACAAAGGAGAATAATAATTCTGATCCTGAGCTTATTTTTAGAGTTTATTGCATCCATGGGAAACAAACAGCTTCTTATTTAAAGAACTCAATAAAAGAGTAGATTAAGTAAGTCAGCCTATTATGGAAACTGAGATGAGCCCCAAAGGCTTCTTCCCTTTCAGTTAAAAGCCTAATTTCAGGGAAGCAGTATATGTTCTAATCACAATATAATAAAACGCTTACAAAAAATGCTTCCTTTGCAAACTCCTCATCGCTCTTTTGCATGGATTCACTTTCCCACTGAGGTTTTGTTGTCACTGACAGCCTATTTCAGCTTCATTTCTGATTCTAGCTGTCAGGCTGCTGAGATGAATCAGAGCAGTTATCTTGGGTATACTGGATGCAGAACTTTGCCAAAAATAGATTTATCTGAAAGGACAGGAAGACCTGGAGATCTGGAGACACATGTGAAGGGTGATCTTAACCATTCAAGCCTTGTTAGACTTCATGACCTCATATGCTCTGAATAGAACATACATAATGGCTGCATAGAGAGCATGTAGCACCAGTTTTTTAAAAAAATACAATGTCCTCTTCTCTGCACCTTCTTTGCAAAATGTGAGATGAACAGAAAAAATGAAAGCCTTCTCATCACTTGTATTTGGAACACAGCTTAGAGACAGGAGATATCAGAACCATAATTCCTACTTTAACAGGAACATTGGATGTGAAGTAGAAGTGGTCATCAGTGCCATTTACTTGACTGAGCCTTAAGAGAAACCAGTGAGAAAGACTGGAACAGAAGATGACAGGGGTTTAATGTGTAGTGCATGAAAAATTACTTAGAAGTGATTGACCCCTTGTAATATCTGATTTTGTTTACCTCAGGCTGATAATAAAAACATTTAGTAAAATTGTCTTCAGCTTTCTTAATAAAATCTAATTTATTATATGGTGAGCGTCAGATAACATCTAGAATAAAAACAGACTTTTAGTAGCAAAGAGTTCATTGAAGTATAGTTATAAATCAGATGTGATTTGTGTCAAAGATCAAAAGCAAATATAGAAAAAGAAAATATTTTTTCTAGAAGTTACTCATTATGTGTCTGACTTCATCCCGTGTATGAATAATAAATATAATGGGAGTGAGCTCAATTTAATCTCACTTACATGTCTAGCAGTAAGTCTATAAGAACACTGTAATATTATATTTTAATTCCTTGGATGAACTTCATTAAAGAACTATAGTAATTACACTTATTTATATATGATACTATATTATTTTATTTATGACAATGCAAATACTATTTTTAATCATTCATACATTCATTCATAACATTCAAATGTTGTTATACTAAGAATATATTTCTTCTTTCGATATTATCTATTTAGTAGAAAAGAAAGCAAAATGATCTTTTAAAATCCTGATAATATCTTTTTTAAAAACTTGAAAAACTTAGTAATAACATCTATTTACCAGGGTAATCTGGGTTTTTACTTTATACTTAGATTTTTCTCTTCTTGAATATCTAATATGGCAGAATCAAAGACAAGATATCAAATCTATCAAGTTAACTTTCCATGAATTTTAATATTGTTTTCAAGGAGATGTTTTTAACATTTTTTTTTGTTTTTTGTTTTTTGCTTTTTGTTTTTTGTTTTTTTCCGGTACCGGGAATCAAACTCATGACCTTGCACTTGCCAGGCAGGTGCTGTACCACTGAGCTAAATCCCCAGCCCCCGGTTTTAACATTTTTATGATAAATAATATATCAAACAGATACCTCCAAAAATAAAAATTAATTATATATATGATTCCCACTTGTGAGAATTTACATAATTTAAATAAGTAGAAAATATATTCAAAGTAATTATAACTACCAACTATTAAATATTTAGGATATTTTTATTTCTATAATTCACTGGCTATATTAGTGACTGTGTGGGGACTGAAGCTGGAAATTGGTCACACGTGTGAGGGCAAGGCAAAGCCAGCCATGAGAACAAAAAGAGCTCCTCCAGCCACGTAAACAAGCTGTTCCAGCTTGCAAACAAGTTGCTAGACAGAGAGGTTGAAATTGACATCAACCTTCTGAGAGTATAAATAAACCGGTTATACTGGTTGAACAGTTCCTTTTTCTCTAATCCAGAGAGAGGGCTCCTCCTGAGCTTAGCTTTTGTCCTTTATCTTTATTTCTCAATCCTCACCATTTTTAAATGCCCTGGAACATTAACAGCTGAACGGGACACAGCAAGTGACTCAAAAAAATTTTTGAAGGAAAGAAAAAGTTAATGTATAGTTGTATGAACGAAGAGAAAATCAAGTATTTTATTGTAACTTTTGTTGTTACTAAAATAATTGAATCAAAATTAATGAGTTTCCAATAAAATAGGAAACGAATAACGTCATAACCATTTCATTCACTGGGTAGAAATTATACCAAGGCACCAGCAATCTAAGGAAATGTCATGGGGATAAAAACGGGAAGATATATGTGAGAAAGGCAGATACAATATTTTTAACAATTACCATCTTTTATGAAGACATTTACCTGTAAATGATGAACATCTTTTTCTAAAGTTTTCTAACATACTCCCTGTCTTCCCTTCCCCTCCCTGCACCTTTGTATTTCAGGATGATCACATTCCTTACAGGGACTTGGTACATATACACAGAACTTCACAATCCCCCTCTTTTTATATTAATCTCCTTTCCCTCTTTTTCTTCCATCTTATCCCCTACCTCCTTCCCTTCCCATGTGCTAATGATCCATCTCACTGTTTCTTTTGTCTATACTCTATTTTGCACTTTACTTATAAATGAAAGTTCTCATGTAAGAGAAACCATGTGATATTTAGCTTATGTGTCTTATTTGCTTTCCTGAACATTATGTTCTCAAAATGTGTCCATTTTCCTTAAAAAAATCTCAAGTTTATCATTTATGGCAGAGTAGTACTGTATTGTGTGTAAATAACACATTTTTATCCTTCATTACATATCACTTTTTTCTGTTTTGGTATTCATACAGTATTGTGAAATTTTTCTATTGTTTGTGAGATGATTTAGCTAAGTATATATCCACATAAACAACAGTTGATCTATATAATTGATAGCCAAGAAGTTCCCACATGTTTTCTTCAGGAGTAGCCCCCAATTTTAAATTTTATATAAATTGAATCACATAATATGAATGGCAATGCATCTCGTGGTCAACATTTTCTACCGTGTTGCGATGTGTGTATTGGTCTCTTATTCTTTCTCGTTGGTGCATACACACATGGCAATACATTTATTCATTTTTCATTAGATGTACATGTGGATGATTGTCCTTCAGAAGCTCTAATAAATGCCTCAGTACTCAATGCTTTTGCACATTTGTGTTCATTAAGTTATGCATGTTCATTAAGTTATGATCATCTCTTAGTTGTATCCCTAAGGAAGAATTGGACATACATCTATATTCAGCTGTAGTTGATGTTAGTGAACACCTTCCAAGCAACATGAAGCAGACTTCATTTCCCCAGGCATTGTAAGAAAGTTCTATTTATTCTATGATCTTGATATTTTTTAAAACCCAACACAGAATACTTATTTGACATTTTTTAACTTAAAACTATTTGTGTAATTTTAGTGTATATCATCCTGTGGGTTCAGTTTACATTTACCTAACAACTAGTAGGTATAAGATATCTTTAAACGTATTTCTGCACATTTAGATATTATTTAAATATTATCCCTATTTAAATATTCTGTCAAATTTTATACTGAAATTTCTCCTTTCCTTAATTTGAAAATGTTTTCTGTATGATCACATGTGCTTTAGCAAATGTACATATTCTAAATATCTTCTCACTTTGTTATATATTTTAATGGTGGCTTTTGATAAATGAAAAATGTTACTTTTGATTGAATATAATTTATTAATCTCTTAATCTATTATTAATTTTGTGTTAGATTTAAGAAACACTTGTCCAAACCAGTTATCATGGTGCATGTTTGTAATTCCAGCACTTGGAGACTGAGGCAACAGGATCATAAATTCGAACCCAGCCTGGGCATTTATTTATTATGTTATTTATTTGTTAGTTATTTTTTAAGACCTTGTCCAATATAAAACTAAAAAATAATGGTGATATAGCTCAGTGTAAAGACCCTGGGTTCAGTTCCCCAAAAAGAGTCAAAAAAGAAAATATTTTTCTGTAACAATTTAGTGTTATGAATTACATTGTCTACAATTTTTCTTAATTTTACTGTTTTCTATGAAATGGGGTAGAATAAAGCTGTTGTCTCTTTCCAGTTACCTAAGTGAACTTATAACTCTTCCCCAAAAGATCGACCTTATCCCATTACAGCCAGGGTCACCTTTTCACAAATAAAATGGTAGCATGTGTGTAGGTTTTGTCTGGACTTTAGAATCAGTTCCTGTTTTCTATTCATCTAACTTGTACCCTTATGGCAGTCTTTTTTTTATTTTAAAGAGAGTAGTACTGATTTGAAGGTAACAGTATGCAGTGGAATTACAATGGTGAACTCCTACCATCTTGTCTAGTGAAACTCTGTGTTATCTCTGTTTTATGGCAGTCTTAAGTGCTATAGATCTATGGTAGGGTTTCAAACTACTCTATATAAATTTTGCAATTGGATCTTTCTGTTCAAGATTGCCTTTGAATTAACTAGTAAATTTTGGAAAAAGAACACCAACAGAAAACTACTGAGAAATTCTGTGGAATTCTATTGAATCTGCAGATAAATTTGGGGAAAATAGGACATTTTAACAATACTGACTTTTAAAATGTGAAACATTTTTTATTTATTTAGAAATTCGATATCTGTAAATCTTTGGTTATTTTAATACACATTGTTTGAAATTTAAAATATATTACTAGCATTGATTTGTGAGGATAATATCACTTTCTATATATATTTGCTCAATCTATTCGTTTCATTTTATTTTGTTTTTTTGGGGGGTTTGATTTGTTTTTTACACTTTTCAATACTTTTGTGGTTCCCTGGAATGCAGTTTCCCCCACATAAAGAACTTTTTAAAATGTACTTCAGAGTAAATATACAGTGACAAGTCTCTCAGCTTTTGTTTGCTTGATACTACTTTTTTTCTTATTTGGGAAAAACATATTTGTTCCATTTAGAATCTGAATTAATTTCTTTGAACAGTTCATAACATTCCACTATTTTCTTGTTTTCATTGTTTCTGTGGAGAAGTTAGATCTAAGAATTATTGGTTTTCCCCACAAAAAATGTCTTTCTGTTGCAATTTTACCCTTCTCTGTGTTTATTAACAGTCAGTTTGATTATTATGTGTGTATGTGTGGTTATTATGTTATTTATTGGGCTTCAAATTATAGATTTTCTGAAATTTGGCAATTAATGTCTTTTATTGATTTGGATAATTCTTGACTATTACCTTTGTGAACACATTTTTCTGTACCTTATCTTTTCACTGCCTCTCTTTTTCCTCTCTTTTTCTAACAAGAGCACATGCAAATTTTCTTGCTTTTTCTGTCTTGTGTTAGATCAAATATTTCCTTCCAATTTATCTTCAACTTACTTATATTGTCATCTGCCAAAACTAAACAGCTGATAATTTCACCCATAAATTTCAGTATTTTAGTTACCATGTTTTATGTAGAATATATACTTCATTATTTACAAGTGCATGCTATATTTCATCTGTGAAACATTCCTCAGATTATGAGCATTATGAAGTAGTCCTATGAGGAAGAAAGTTGTACTAAGTTTTTTATAGCATCTCTAAAAGTCTTACAAAGAATTCTTATGGCATTCATTGACTAAGAAAGAAAACTGAATCTTAAATTGGAAAATTATCAGTAAAGGCCTGTTTTGAGTAAATTTCCTTATTTAAACAGCCAGCTTCAAGTAACTTGGGCAGAGCAGTAATAGTCTCATAGTAAAGCCTATAAGCTGAAGACCAGTTATATCCCAGCCACAATGCCAAATGTTTCTTTTAGTAGCTCTACCCAGTCTTAAAGACGCTATGTGTACTAATGTCAAGCACAATTCAGAGTTCAAAGCATAAAAGAAGGAAAAAAATCACCTTTTCTTCCACACAAGTAAACTCAGAAGCAGTGGGCCTGAAATTTAATCAAGCCAGCTCAGTTGGTGAGAAATTCAGAAAGATGATAAAAAAATATATCATACATTTTTGTTAACTAAGTGATAAGGTGAATTGTACTTATAAGTACTTTCAAACTTATTTTTTAAATACCAAAAGTATTTTCGCTAGGTAATATACTGTGCCACCCCTTATACACACATGTTTTAAAACTCTAATCATCACTGTGATTAAATTTGGAGATGAGTTTTAGAAAGTAATTAAGTCTAAAAGAGGCGATAAGGGGAGTTACTAATCTAATTGGACTGGTGGTCTTTGAGGAAGAGAAAGAAAAGTGATATTTCTCTCTACCGTGTGAGGACATGCTGACACATGATAGAAACCCAAAAGCCATGAAGGGCATACCCTCTAGGAACAGAGTCCAGCAGTGCCCTGATCCCAGACTCTGTAACTAAGAGAAAAACAAACTTTTATTATTTAAACCAGCTTCTGTAGTATTTTGTTGTGACAAAATACTAAGGTGATAAATTGTATTTAATGAGTTCCACACTTAACTCTGAGCTAATTGTATATTGGTGTCTATCTTCTATTATTAACAATAAGAAAATTGATGATCTGAGACATTATCTTCCATAATAGGTTTCTTTGGCCCCAGTGATTTCCACACTATGTAAACAATACCTCATCAAATCCATGTTGGAAGGAATTAAAAGGAAGATAGTCTCTTTACTAAATGGTGCTGGGAAAACTGGTTATGCACAAATAGAAGAATGAAATGATGTGCAAATCTCTCATCTTGTACGGAAATCAAAGCAAAATGCATCAAAAACCTAGGTATAAAAAGAGAAATACAGGAACTGTGAAGGATAACACAGGATAAATATCTGAGGCCATAAGTATGAGCAAGGACTTTCCATACAGAACTCCAATACCACAAGAAATGATACCAAGAATCAGTTATATCATATTTAAAAGCTTCTATATAGAAAAAAGAGTAATGAGACAACCTACAAAATGGAAAATATTTTTCTTGCTATACTTTTGATAGAAAATTAATATCAAGAATATAGTTTTTAAAAACTAAAAAAAAAACAGCAAAACAAACAACACAATGAAAAAATGGGCAAATGACTTGAAAATTTTCAAAAGAATTTCAAGTTGCCAATATGAACATGAAAAAAATGTTTGGAAACTTTAGCCATTATGGAAATACAAATTTTAAAACTCAAGTTTTATCTTCTTCCAGTCAGAACAGCTATCATTAAGAAGATACACAAAAAGAAATGCTGTGAAGATGTGAGGAGAAAGGGACATTTCTATATTTTTGATGAGAATGTGAACTAGTGCAGCTGCTACAGAAATCACTATGAAGATTCGATAAAAAAGTAAAAGTAGAAATTCTGTTTGACCCATTTATACTTTTCCTTGGTACATTCCTTAAAGAATTAAAGGTATTTCCTTATAATGATATATGGTTACCCATATTTAGAACAGTATATTCAAACATCTAAGCTTCAGAAATAGTCTAGATGCCCATCAAGAGATGAATAAAGAAAATGTGATATATATATATACCAGCCATGAAAAAGGATAAAAGAATACAATGTGCAAGAAAATGGATGGCACTTAAGATGATAATACCAAGTGAAGTATGTCAGACACATAAAGGTATATATCACATTGTTTTTCTTATTTATGAAAACTAAAATATAAATACAGTAAATAAATAGGTAAAATAAAGGAAAAATGTCAGAAGTAGGGCAACAAACTCTTTGGAGATGAGGAAGGGAAGTACTGAACAGATAGGGGAAAGGATATCATATAGTGGCAAGACATAATATGCTTGTATGCTGATTCCTCAAAATGAATATAATTATTGGTATTATGCATTACAAATATATACCAATTCACAAACAAAAGAAAGGATTAAAAGACAGAGAATGGAGCAAAAGGATATATAATACAAACCTCCTAGACAGAGAATGTAGGATAAGCCTTCTGTTTCAATACTTCCCTTCACTATTTATACGCTTTGCATGGTGCACTCCAGCAAACTACTACTGTTATACAAATATACAAGCCTCTTTGCAGAATTTCAGGCTTTAAGATAGAAAAGACTGGGAGGTACACCACAATGGTGGAGTGGTAAGCAGCACAGAAAGAGCTACTCTGAGATTTGCTGTCCAGACACTAGAATATAGCAACACAAGGAAGACAAGAAAGACAGAAGTGGGTCCCCTGAACCCAGAAAGGATCTAAAGTGAAAATTAAAGCCCAGGGAAAGAACTGAGAGAGAAACTTCAGTGAAGAAGAATGGGGTGGTGTGCAGAGCTTTCTCTCTGACTTGGGACTCATTGCATGAGAGGAGCAGTTCAAACCTGCAGACATATGGTGACTTCTGGTGACCCCAGAGGCCTCCACAGAGACACAGCAGTGAAGGGGAGCAGTGGATGTGAAGGGCTGCACTAGCTGGCGTGGAGTTCTGAGGGCTCAGTAATCCCATGGGAGAGAGGAAGCCGTCTTGGAGAGGGGCTGGATGAGCTGAACTCAGAGAGGTTGCTGGTTCCATCTAGTGGCTCCCAGCGGGGTTCAGATCCACTGTGGAAGGTGTGTTGATGGCTGCAGGCTGAATGGGTCTGGTCTTGGCCCCCATAGATAGAATACAGGCTGAACTTCAGAGGAAATAAAGGTTCAGGCTCCCTGGGATTATCCACTACCCTGCCATAAAGCTACTGGCTTGCTTGGATAAATCAACACAGATCTGCGCTCTGTCTCTACATGCTGTCTACCAGTGAAAGCAGAAACAAACTTGGATGTGGACTCTCTTTTCCCTCTCTGTTTTTTGTTGTTGTGGTGATTTTGCTTCCTGTTTTTTTTTTTTTTTCTTCATTGTTTGATAATGTTTTTATATGAGTGTGAATGTGGTTTCTAGTCTTTTTGTGGCTCTTGTTCTATTCTACTCTTCCTTTTATTTTTTCTCTCTTTACTTCCAGTGTTCTGCACCAGTTTCCCAAAGTTAGCAGGATCTCCCTTTATTTTCCAGCATTATTTCTAATTTCTTCCTCTTCTTCTTCATCTTTATTTTCTCCCTAACCCCTTTTAAATTTTAATCCCTGAGAGTAAAACTGACATATTAAGGAGTCATATTGCATATACTTTTCTGTTTTTTTTTAGATTTTATTATATAACCACAAATCTAGTTCATAAGATTAAAGGTGGCAAATTAATGATTACTTCAGCTTGTCATTTTCTGGGTCTGTATTTAATGCTCTGTTTTTGCTGATGGTACCACTTTAGCCAAAGGTGACATAACTGTTCTAACCAGCTGTTCTTCCTGGTATTCCAAGACTGAGAGTGAGTACAGGTTCACAGAAAATACTGTGGCACAGTGCCAAAGAATCAGGGACTGAGCCAAGCAGGCACTAACTTCTCATCTGCAAGAAACTCAAGAGGTAGGACCTTGCAACAAACCCAAAACCCCCAAACCAGCTAAACCTGGAAGATACTTCAGAGAAGTAGGCATTTCCTAAGGGTTCTAAATAGTAGCAATAAAGTGAGTCTACACAGGCACTTTACAAGCATCAGTCCATGAGTTAAACTAAAAATAAAGTAAAATAAAAAGAAAAGATAGAAAACTTTAGGTGAATGTTCCAGGTTGTATTATTTTTAAGTGGACTTTGAACTTATTGTAGATGAAGACAGATTTTCATTTTTATTAGTAGCATACATAATCTCCATTCTAATCCCATAAGCATAAAGGGATTTTGATAATTGTTTTTTACTTTCTCTTCAAGCATCAGAATGCCTCTGGAGGACATTGAAATACTATTGTACAATTTTACTATTTGAAAGGTGCCCTACATGCCTTTACAAAATATTCTATTGATTTGTAAATTCTCTCAGGTTAACACATTATGCTAGAATTCTAGTTTCAGTGCTATGCAGTCTCACTTAAGATTCTGATCCCACATCTATAAAATAAGAATAACTGATTCAACTTAGAAAAATTGATGTAATTTTATTTTTTGATGTAATTCTAAATTATAGGTGAGATGGCTTATTTCAGCATTCATTTATTACTCACAAGTATTTGTTTTTGTATGCTTTCTTATCTATCTCGTAGTCCTAAAATTTCAGTGACCATTTCGAGTTTAACAAATTAATGGGCTTACTCCTCTCAAGAAACTCAAAATAGTAAGCTTCCTCTTGATACAACTAGTATTTCATATTTATCATCTCAATACACTAATGAAAGCACCTGTTTTGGTATATTTTCAATAATTTTCACATCATTTTCTCATAAAATCCCAGATCAAATTATAAAAGTTCTGTATTTTGAACACAAAATTTAAAATATAAATATAATTGATTTGTTAAGAAGAGATTAAAGGAATTCATTTAAATGGAAAATTGTTAACTATATCTTGTCATGTATCAAACAAAATCCATGATCATGAACACATTCCCCATCAAGTTTTCCCCTTTTACTCAAGACATGTTTGAGGGAGTGACTCTCCCAGAAAGTCTTGGTGTCCTCTCTTCCATGAGAATGGATACAAACGATTGCAACTTCATCTTTCTATATAATATGTAGAGTTAGAACATTACTGCTAATTCAAGATATTTAAGTTAAATGAAAATGCTTAGCAGGAAAAAGAAGCCACTTGGCAGTTTAAAACTTGTAATTCTTTTGAAGTAAAAAAAATACAGAAACATAAACGTTTAACAATATTTCATTGATACCCATTTAATTGTTCTTGTATCCACAGGATGTATCTCTAAGTACCCCTTCATTATTTAAAACAAAAAAGTGCTTTGTGAGTACTATCAAAATCAATTACAGTTTGTCCACTTTGGGGGGCCAATGAGGCAGAGAATTAACCTCCAACTAATTTCCAAAGTCATTTACCAGCTGATGGTTTTGTACATTTACTGCCACAGGCACCAGGCACTTTCGAACATTTGCAAAATGACTGCCTTTGGATGCAAAAAGCACATCTTCTGAGTTATTATAAACCTAGGAACCACGCTTATTTATTTGTTTGTTTTATACACATATCCCCTGAAACTAGGAAATTCATTATTTATTTTTATTATTAAATTAATCTTTAAAGTCAACAAAAAGTCCTGTGCTCACTAATGCCACATGAAAGTCTTTTAGTCATTTAAATTATACCAAGGATAGAATAGATCTAGAAGATTAATATGGCCTCATATCATTTTATGCAAAATTCCTTTTATGATAAGCAAAAACCTTCTTCAGGCACTCTGACTTTTGCAAATGTTCAAATCTATCAAAAGAATCTACTATTTAAAATACATAATGACTTAGTAAATTCTTTGGTCTAATTGCCTTTTGTATTCCAAGTTATTAAATACATAATACAAGTATATTAAATTTCTAGGAACACACTTTTTAATATTTAAATATTTAGTCAAATCTAATTATTTTACATTTTACAGGGATAACTGCTCCTTTAACTTTCTGAACTATATCTGAATATTACTATACAATTTTTAAAATCTTGTTTCTTCTATTGATGTCTATAAATTTGTTAAGCATAGTGGGTAATAAACATTATTTTGCATGAAAATTTTAACAATATTAAATAAGACAAGAAAAACATGTCAAGAGTACTGGATGAAGAAAACGCAACAGTGAAGTTAGTACCTACATTCCCAAGAAAATCTTACTTATGCAATGTGCCAGACAGAATTGATCCACCTCAGCCTTAATGGAAGATGAACTAATAATTATGTAGTATGAAAGGAAAATGACATCAGTTCAGGGAGAAAAGAACAAATAAAACATTCTAGGCTGTATTCATTGTATCATTTCCAATATTGCATGATTAAATGAGACTTGAAATACCTACATTCTTAGACCTACAAAGCAACAACATTTTCTTTTGTTTCTCTGCTACACAGTCTAACCAGATATAGTGTTTCTTATTTCAGTCTTGATATTTCTTTATTAATTCTTTTGATGGTTTCAACTGCTAGTCAGCTTTACAGATAGACATATGAGGAATAAAAACTTGAGTTTATCATACACAGATCATAACTTTGGACAAGTTACTGAATTTCTCAGAGGTCCTATTAGATGAAAACAATTTATTCCCTAAACTTTTTTCTAAATATTACAATAAAAAATGTATAAAATGTATCCTTTTCTAAATATCTCAGGACTAAGGCTCTTTGTCCTAATCATTACCATTAACTGAACCTATATCTTCTCTCTGAGTACTTGGTCATGTCTAGACATCTTGGTCAATCACTTTCACTTTTCTCTCACTTTAGTTTTCTTACTCTTTCTGTTTTTATTTCTTGAGACAGGCTATTGCTATGTAGTTCACGATGCCCTTGAACTCACTATGAAGTCTAGACTGGTCTCAAACTTGTGGTCTTCCTCTCTTGTCCTCCCAAGCACTGGGATTGTAGGTGTTCTCTACTATACCTGGCTTACTTATCTTTTCGATGGAAAAAGTAAAAAGAGAATTTCATAAGAAAATAATAGGAGAATAATAATAGTTATACATTGCATATTTTCATCTTCAAAGTAGTTATTCAGAGTAAAAGATATGGGCATAAAAAATTATCCAACTCTTGTGTGCACAAACCTTCCTTTTCAATGAACTAAGAGACACTTATGGTATAGCTAAATTCCATTTTCTTCCATTTTTCTTCCTTCTTTCCCTCATCGTAGTTCCTTTTTACTTTTAAACAGTTTCTTCCAAATGCACAATATTTACTGTACATTCTTGACCTTATTTATTCTTTCAATTTCTCATACCAGGGAAACAATAAGGTGTTCATGCATTAGAATCTGACTTATTTCATTTGAGTATGATTTTTAGTGCAAGGACACATGCCAAATATCAGGAACCCCAAGACCTAAGACCCAGAACTATAGCCTGGTCCCGGGTACATGGGCCCACACATGCCTTTGTAGAGTAGACTAATTGGTGAGACTAATTGGTGGAAGTGTCTGATGCAAGAGGGAGAAGCTCATGATTGAACTGTGGAGAACTCTACCAGCAGAAATCCAGTTCCAGGTCCCACATACAGAGGCCAAGATCAGCTCCA